>NC_080423.1:54648555-54668555 GCF_029873635.1 Malania oleifera
GGTTCAACTTACTAGTTAGTAGAAGAGATCTATGGAGAGATATTAGTCATATTGGAGGCACACTCTCAACACCCTGGTTATTGTTGGGGGATTTTAACTGTGTCCTCAGTTTGGAGGAAAAGATAAATGGAATCCCTCCCTCTGTCTACGAGATGAAAGACTTCAGAGAATGCTGTAATGAGGTAGGGCTATCTAATCTAAACTCCTCAGGGAGTTGGCTCACCTGGTCTAATGGCAATGTCTGGTGCAAGTTAGATCAGACTTTGGTGAATCATGATTGGATGATGAAAAGCTAGCATGCTCAGGTACAATGCCAATTCCCGAGTATCCTCTCAAATCATTCTATGTGCATGGTTACTCTGTTTGCAGGGCAGGATCTGGGTAGAACCCCTTTTAAATTTATAACATGTGGGCTAACCATGGAGACTTTCAGAAGATAGTAGAGGAAGTATGGAAAGCTCAGTATGATGGAAGTGTCCAGTATTGTCTGGCTAAGAAGCTCTTTTCTCTAAAGAAGACTTTGAAGATTCTTAATAACTTACATTTCTCTCATATAACTTCCCAAGCAAAAAGAGCAAGTAATCAGCTCTTGGAGTTGCAGGGAAAACTACATGATTCCCCATGTTCTGAGTTGAAAAGGTTTTTGGTGGATAAGAGGAAGGAAGCAGAAAGACTAAAAGAAGCAAATAGGTTATTTATGGCATAGGTGGTAAAAAATAATTATCTGATGTGCAGTGATAGGGGGTCTTCTTTTTTTCATGCTATACTGAAAAAATATAGGATGAGAAACCATAATGCTGCTATAACCAAACAGAATGGTGAAGTTACTAAATTGTATGACCAAGTGGCAGAGGAATTCTTAAGGTACTATAAAATGCTACTGGGGAAGAAGTAGCATTGCTCAAAGTTGGATGCACAAGTTGTTGCTAAGGGCCCTATACTTAGTGAAGAAAGGAGTAAATTCATGATAGTCCCAGTTTCAGATTAGGGAGATCAGAGATGCTCTCTTCAGTATTGAGGATGGAAAATCTCCTGGGCCGGATGGCTATTCTGCTTGTTTTTTCAAATAGGCCTGGCCCACTGTAGGGTTGGAGGTTACAAATGCAGTCAAGGAATTTTTCAACAGTGGTAGTTTATTAAAATAGTTCAATCACACCATCATTGCCCTGATCCCTAAAGCAAGCCATGCCAGTTCAGTGAGTGATTATAGACCCATTTCCTGCTGCAATGTAATATATAAGATCATTTCCAAAATTTTAGCAGCCAGAATCAAGCCCTGCCTAGTGGATCTTATAAATCCTGCTCAAGCTGCCTTTATCCAAAAAAGGAGTATGGTTGAAAATATCTATCTGGTGTAGGAGCTCATTAGAGGATATGCAAGGAAAAGGGTTTCACCTAGGTGTCTATTGAAGGTTGACCTAAGGAAGGCATATGATACAGTGGACTGGTCTTTTCTTTCAGAACTGCTAGTGCACTTGAAATTCCCTCCCATAATGGTCAAGTGGATCATGGAGTGTGTCTCCACTACATCCTTCTCCATTAGCCTAAATGGGAGACTATTTGGATACTTCAAAGGAAAACAAGGTTTAAGACAGAGGGACCCTATCTCCCCTCTCCTTTTTGTTATATGTATGGATTATCTATCAAGGCTACTGAACTCACTGACAGGGAATTTCTGGTTTAAATACCACCCGAGATGTGAAGAATTGGGTATAACACACTTGATATTTGCATATGACCTCATGCTATTTTCAAGGGGTGATGCAGTCTCTATAAGATACCTAATAGAATGCTTGGAAAAATTTTCTAAATGCTCAGGTCTAGTTGCAAACAACCATAAATCTAATATGTACCAAGCAAGGATAAAGGAACAAGAACTAAGGAAGATACTGAGTTTAACTGGTATGAGCTTGGGTGATTATCCATTTCGTTATCTGGGTGTCCCTCTATTGGCTTCCAAGTTAACATCTGCTCACTACAGCTCTCTGATCAACCGAATATCAGACCTGCTTAAGGAATGGCCAGGTAACACACTCTCATATGTAGGGAAGTTGGAGATTTTAAATTCAATCATTCAAAGGGTGGAATGTTTTTGGCTAGCCATCTTTCCCATCCCCTTAAATGTACTAAACCAGATTGTTAAGTTGTCTAGGGTCTTCTCGTGGGGAGGAATAAGGAGGCCTCTGGTGGCATGGCAGGATATATGCCTTCCAAAAGATGAGGGTGGTCTAAGGGTGTTTGATTTGAACTCTTGGAACAAGGCACTACTGACTAGAGCTCTTTGGAACATCCACTCCAAAAAGGACTCCCTTTGGGCTAAGTGGATTCACCATAACTACCTAAATAATAATAGCATATGTGGGTTTACTACTAGGAAGGAGGACTCCCACCTATTCAAGAAATTGTTGGAGATCAGAGACCAGCTGGTTGTAAAATTTGGGAGTGCAAAAGGAGCTGCTGAGCTACTGAAAGAGTGGGAACAAAATTCTCATGTCTACTATGAATTTTGGAGAGCAAAGAGGCATAAAATTCTCTAGGCTAGGGAAGTGTGGTTTAATGGATCTCAACCAAAACATGCATTCTGTCTTTGCTTGGCAATGAAAGGGAAATTGCCCACATGCGATCAGCTGGTAGGAGTAGAGGCAGATCAGAGATGCATCTTCTGTAGAGCTGAAACAGAAACCATGGAACACCTTTTCTTCAAATGTAAATTTTCAAATGAAGTCTGGAAGGACCTAAGGAGATAGCTGGGCTTAAAGAGGAGCATGACAACTATAAAGGCTGTAGTTAAATGGATGCATAAGGAGGCCAAAGGCAGTAACCTTCAATCTGTAGGAAAGAAAATTGCATTGGATGCAACTATGTATTTTTTATGGAAGTTCAGGAACAAATATAGATTTGAGGGGCAAACTATTTCCCATTTGGAGCTTGTTAAAGTAATTCAAAGACACACTTTCATGGCTGTTTTTAACAAATATGAGATGTATTCAGTAAGCTAGTACTAAATGATGTCCTAAAGATTTGAGTATGTAAGGAATGGTCTAAATGACCCCTAGGAATGCCTAGGTTTTTTGATGTAATTGTGAATGGCCAAAGTTGGCTCCTAGGTATGCCCGGGGTTTTTATGTATTCTTGATATCAGTTGTATCTTTATAAGAATGGAATTTTATTCCATTGGTATGTCCTGGGAATGCCCAGAGTAGTTGTACATACTTACTTTGATCAATACACATTTACCATTTGATTAAAAAAAAAAAAAGAGCTCTCAGTTAATTGTGTTTTAAGTGGTGAGGGAAAAAAGAATGGAGCTCCTGTTTCTATCTATGAAACAAAAGATATAAATGATTGCTTTAATAAGGCTGGCCAATCTAATCTGAATTCATCGGGGTGTTTACTCACATGGACAAATGGGAATGTTTGGTGCAAACTAGATAGGGCCATGGTTAATAGAAGATGGCTTGGGACTGACTAGAGAGCTCAGGCACTATTTCAATTCCCTGGCATATTATCAAATCACTTAGTGTGCTTGGTATCCCTATTCTCTGAACAGGTCCTGGGAAGAGCTCCTTTTAAATTTTTTAACATGAAGACAACTCATGTTGATTTTATGAAAATTGTAAGTGAAGTATGGCAGAAGGATTATGTGGGAAAACTCCAGTTTAATTTTTGCAAGAAGCTTCAAGCTTTGAAAAAACCACTAAGACTATTAAATTTTGCTAACTTTTCCCACATTTCATCTCGGGCTGAGCTAGCATGCTCTGAGGTGATGGAAATACAAAAGTTGCTGCACGATAACCCTACATGCCCAAACCTATAGAAGGAGTTGAAAACCAGGAAACTGAGAGCCACCAGACTTGAAGATGCTAACGGGCTCTTCCTTGCACAGTTAGCTAAATGTAAGTACCTGAGATATGGAGATAGAGGTTCCTCATTCTTTCATGGCTTATTACGTAGGAACAGATTCAGAAACCATATATCCTCCATTACTCTTCAGAATGGTGTAATTTATGAGTCCTATGACCAGGTAGCCCAGGAGTTTGTTAGCTTCTATAAATAGTTACTTGGTTCTGAGGGATGTAGCTCTAAGATAGATCATCAAGTCATTGCTCGTGGACCTATGCTTAGTAAAGAGAAAAGGAGGCTGCTGATGGCACCAATTTTAGATGAGGAAATAAAAAATGCATTATTCGGTATTGGAGAAAACAAGTCTCCTAGACCAAATGGGTTCTCAGCTGGTTTCTTCAAGAAAGCCTGGAGTATTATTGGCAATGATTTTATTCTAACTGTGAAGGAATTATTTAATAGTGGGAGGTTGCTTAAACAGTTAAACTACACTGTTATTGCTTTAATTCCTAAGTCCAACCATGCTTCCACAGTCAATGATTTCAGGCCAATTCCGTGTTGTAATGTGATGTATAAAGTGATTGCCAAGATTTTAGCTGAAAGAATTAAACCAGTGTTGGGAGATCTGATTAATCCTACCCAAGCCGCTTTTATAAAAAATAGATCCATGGTTGAAAACATCTATACGGTGCAGGAATTGGTAAGGAGATATGCTAGATCCAGGGTGTCCCCTAGATGCCTCCTGAAAATTGATCTAAAGAAGGCCTACGATTCTGTGGCCTGGTCTTTAGGATATGCTGATTCAGCTACAATTCCCAACTAGTATGGTGGCTTGGATTATGGAATGTGTCTCTACCACATCCTTTTCTATATCATTGAATGGGAGATTACATGGCTTCTTCAAAGGGTGCAAAGGTTTGAGGTAGGGGGATCCCCTCTCCCCACTATTATTTGTTATCTGTGTGGAATATCTATCTAGACTACTACAATCAATGGAGAGTAAGGTTGATTTCAAGTTTCATCCCAGGTGTGAAGTCCTTAGGCTCTCCCACCTAATTTTCGCTGATGACCTTATGATGTTCTCTTGGGGTGACCTCCCATCAATTAACTATTTAATGAACTATCAGAGCAGGTTTTCTAGCTACTCTGGTCTGGAAGTAAATCATTTGAAATCTGAAATATATCAGTCTGGCATTAAATCCCAGGAGTTAGAGAGGATTATCAATTTAACTGGTATGAAGATTGGCACCTTTCCTTTCAAGTACTTGGGTATTCCCCTATTATCTTCAAGGCTGAATGCTTCCCACTATAGTCCTCTGATCAAAAGAATTGCTAGATTGTTCAAGGAATGGATGAGCCACACCTTATCATATGCTAGGAAACTTGAAGTTAAAAATTCAATAATTCAGGGTATGGAATGTTTTTGGCTTGCCATATTTCCCATTCCCCTTAATGTACTAAATCAGATAGTCAAGCTTTGCAGGGTCTTTCTGTGGGGAGGCAAGAAAAAGCCTTTGGTGGCTTGGAGTGAAATATGCCTCCCTAAGGCTAAGGGTGGTCTAGGTGTGGTTGATTTAAGCATATGGAATACTGCTCTTCTCACCAAAGCTTTATGGAATGTCCACTCAAAGAAAGATGCAGTCTAGACCAAGTGGATTCATCACATCTACCTAAATGAAGCCAACATCTGGGGTGTTTTAGCAGCTAAGAAAGATTCCCCCTTATTCAAAAAACTAATAAATATCAAAGATCAACTTGTGGCAGAATGTGGTGGAGTTGCTATTGCGATTGAAATTCTAAAGGGGTTGGAAAACATAGGACAACTTAGTTATGCTTTCTGGAGAACAAAAGGCTAGAAAATTCCATAGCCAAGGGAGATTTGGTACAGTGGCAACCTTCCAAAACACTCAGTTTGCTTATGGCTGGGCATGAAGGGGAAACTCCCTACTTGTGACAAGGTTGCAGCTGAAGGAATTGATCGAGTATATATCTTTTGCAATGCTGAAACTAAATCCTTGGGTCACTTATTTTTAAAGTGCAATTTTTCTGCTGAAGTTTGGAATGGCATAAGAAATTGGTTGGGCATTATAAGATCCATGACTACTATTAGAGCTACAGCAAAATGGCTTCATAAGGAAGCCAAGGGGAATGGTATCCATGCAGCAAGGCAGAAGATTGGTTTGCTATTTGTGTTTATTATCTATGGCATTTTCAAAATAGAGGCAGATTTGAAAATCACTCTATTTCCTCCCAGGAGCTAATCCATGTGATCCAAAGACATTTATATGGGGTTATTTAGGATGAATTTGAACTATATACTATCTAATTGTAATTTCTTGTAATTTCCTTATGATATGTTAGAAGGACTTTATTTTAAGCTACTTGAATGTATGTTGAATTAGGCCTTGTTGGCCCCTGGGTATGCCCAAGTTAGATGTAATCTAGGATTACG
This sequence comes from Malania oleifera, assembly GCF_029873635.1. Taxonomy (NCBI): domain Eukaryota; kingdom Viridiplantae; phylum Streptophyta; class Magnoliopsida; order Santalales; family Ximeniaceae; genus Malania; species Malania oleifera. The sequence continues at coordinate 54,654,851 of NC_080423.1, forward strand.
CGAGGATCCTTTTATGTATGGATGGGACTCTATTTGGCCTTGGGATGCCCAAAGTACTTGTAAATACTTACTTTGATCAAATACAATTTTACCCTTTGATAAAAAAAAATAAAAATAAAGAGCTCTCAGTCTGTCAATCCGTACTATGTCTGGACCTGGTAAGTTTCCATATGTTGAGTCAAATTAAGCCGCAGGATCCACTTCTGGTGATGCCCTTCCGTCAATTCCTTTAAGTTTCAGCCTTGTGACCATACTCCTTTCGGAACCCAAAAACTTTGATTTCTTATAAGGTGCCAGCGGAGTCCTATAAGCAACATCCGCTGATCCCTGGTCGACATCGTTTATGGTTGAGACTAGGATGGTATCTGATCGTCTTCGAGACCCCAAATTTTGTTCTTGATTAATGAAAACATCCTTGGAAAATGCTTTCGCAGTTGTTCGTCTTTCAGAAATCCAAGAATTTCACCTCTGACTATGAAATATGAATGCCCTCAACTGTCCCGGTTAATCATTACTCCGATCCCGAAGGCCGAAAAAATAGGATCGAAATCCTATGATGTTATTCCATGCTAATGTATCTAGAGCGTAGGCTTGCTTTGAGCACTCTAATTTCTTCAAAGTAACAGTATCGGAGGCATGACCCGACCAATTAAGGCCAAGAGCGCATCGCCGATAGAAGGGACAAGATGACTGGTGCACACCAAAAGGCGGGGTCAACCCAACCCAAGGTCCAACTATGAGCTTTTTAACTGCAACAACTTAAATATATGCTATTGGAGCTAGAATTACAGTGGCTGCTAGCACCAGACTTGCCCTCCAATGGATCCTCGTTAAGGGATTTAGATTGTACTCATTCTAATTACTGGACACATAGACCCCGGTATTGTTATTTATTGTCACTACCTCCCCATGTCAGGATTGGGTAATTAGTGCGTCTACCACCTTCCTTGGATGTGGTAGCCAATTCTTAGGTTCCCTCTCCGGAATCGAACCCTAATTCTCTGTTACCCGTCACCACCATAGTAGGCCACTATCCTACCATCGAAAGTTGATAGGGCAGATATTTGAATGATGCGTCGCTGGCACCAAGGCCGTGCTATCTGTCGAGTTATCATGAATCATCAGAACAATAGGCAAAGCCCATGTCGACCTTTTATCTAATAAATGCATCCCTTCCAGAAGTCAGGGTTTGTTGCACGTATTAGCTCTAGAATTACTATGGTTATCTGAGTAGCAAATACCATCAAACAAACTATAACTGATTTAATGAGCCATTCGCAGTTTCATAATTTGAATTAGTTCAGACTTACACATGCATGACTTAATCTTTGAGAAAAGCATATGACTACTGGCAGGATCAACCAGGTAGCATTCTTTATCGACACTGAAACCGTATAAGCCTTAAAGGCAATCAAAGCAAGTGTCGTCGTCATGTATTGCATCAAGTGATAAACACTTGGTTAAGGGCTCATTGGAGCGTAAAACCCCATCCCCGCACAAGGTTTTGTATCTGAGAGCATGAGCAGTTGAACCCGAACAAACCATGAGCATAAGATACACAAGTGAAGCATATGCATGGATCATAGGGGTTGCTTCTAGGTTCACTATACACCCCAAAAAGAGGCGTATGGCAAAAATAGAGACATCAATCGATAATTCCTTCAACTTGGGTAGGCAACATAGGAATCAATATTTTGCCCAAGGAAGCAATTCATTTAAAGCAACAATGAAAAGGAATGCATGGGTACAGTTCTCAGCATAAGCAAAGAGCCAGCAAACCCACACAAACCAATGCCCACTCATACACCATCGTGTACACTTGACCACAAACCCAAAAAAATGCAATGTAATTCACTAGGCAAAAAGCCTTGCGCAAATATACACACATTAAGTAGGATTGTAGAAGCACCGCTAGGCGCAACAGCAACATAACCAACAATTCCTCAGAGAACATGCTTCAAGAATGAAAAAGTATAGGGAATGCATGTAAACGCAAATAAGATATTATATTAGCTTTAAATGAAAGCAATCAACATCCAATGTCAACAACATAGGCATCAAAGGCTATCATAAAACAAATAAAATAGTTTAATTGTATAAACATCCACTAAATTGGGTGTGGTAGAGATATCAAAGGAAATCAATACCCAGTGACAAGATATAAGCATTGATGGTCGTTATAAGGTCGATGCAATAGCATGGCTGCATAAACATGCACTCAATAAGGTTGGTAAAGGGCTAAAAAAGAAAACAAGAAAACCAATAAATGGAAGGTACATCAATGAGTAGGACTAAGAAAGAAAATAAAGATATTGAATGACATATAAATGCAAATTTGTTATTACTTTAGCTCAAACACAAGCAAATCAACACTTAGTGACAAGATATAAGCATTGATGGCCATCGTAAGCTTGGTGCAATAGCATAATTGCATGGTAGCATCAATAAGTAGGCCTATCACAAAAAAAGGATTATATGCAATGGCATATTTATGTAGCTTTGCTATCAATTTGGCTTTAACACGAGAAAATCAAAACCCAATGATAAAATATAGGCATCAATTACCATCGTAAGCTAAATGTAATAGCATAATTACATAAACATGCAGCCAATGGGTGTAGTTGGGCTAAGAAAATAAACAAAAATATTGATTTTTCTTTGTGAATGTGGAAAATGGACATATCAAGAAGCATCCCTCCAAGTTGGCATGGGGCACATAAAAGCATCCAACCAAATTAGCATGAGGCTACCATACATCAAAACGACTTGGCATAGTGCTACCATGCATATAAAAGCATCCAACCAACTTGACATGGGGCTACCATGCACATATTGCTCATTATCAAGGCACATTAACCACATGGCCCAACAATGACAAATCTAAATGTCAACAATGCCAACAGCACATGGCCTTGCATGGTTAAGGGTCATCGAGTAAGAATTTGGTTAACCACATGGTTATGCATCATTAAGTGTCATCAAGTAAATATTTGGTTAACCACATGGGCCAATGATGATAAATCTGAATGCCAACAACACCCACTACACATCCGCATAGCCCAACGATGGCAAATCCGAATGTTTCGCGCATGGCCACGAATGGTTGTGTCAATGATAGGGATTTGGTTAACCACATGGCCCAATGATGACGAATCTGAATGTAAACAATGCCAACTACATATCCGCGCATGGCCATGAATGGTTGTGTCAATGATAAGCATTTGGTTAACCACATGGCCCAATGATGACAAATCTGAATGTCAACAATGCCAACTACAAATTCGCACATGGCCATGAATGGTTGTGTCAACAATAAGCATTTGGTTAACCGCATGACCCAACGATGACAAATCTGAATGTCAACAACGCCAATTACATATCCACGCATGGCCACGAATGGTTGTGTCAATGATAAGCATTTGGTTAACCACATGGCCCAACGATGAAAAATTCAAATGTCAACAATTTCCACTACACATCTGCGCATGGCCATGAATGGTTGTCAACGATAAGCATTTGGTTAATTGCATGGCCCAACAATGACAAATCTGAATGTCAACAATTCCCACTACACTTCCGCGCACGAATGGTTGTCAACAATAAACATTTGGTTAACCGCATGACCCAACAATGACAACATGAGTTTCAATGTTGCCTAGAGCATGTCAACGAAGGGCCATGTGGCCAAACCACCATTGACAGGTGCTTGAGCGCCTTCCCTCCCCCTCCCCCCCCCCCCCCCCCCCCCCCCCCCCCCCCCCCCGCGGAAAAAAAGAGCTTTATATGCCATTTTGGGTCTGGCACAAAGAAACATCAACTTATCCGAGGAGTCATACTGGGGTTTCTTTAAGTAATTGTCAATATTTTTAAGATATGTTTTCCATTATAGGAAGGTCATAACAAAGGCTACCTCCAAAAAAAATTTTGGAATTTTTCGGGCTCCAGTGTAATTATTATTACTTTTTGAATTAAAAATAGGTAAATTTTAATAAAAATAGCAAATAAATTCAGAAAATTATGAAAATTTTTTGAGTGGTAGAGGGTCACATTTTGAGGCCATAAATAACTTTTTTTTTTGGTTTTACAATCCAATAGGTCAATAAAAATTTTGATGAAGTTTGTGTGCATGTCACGCGGTTTGGTTCGGTTTTATGAAGGGAGAGCACAATTTTTGGGAGATGTTTTCTATTATGGGAAGGTCATAACAAAGGCTACCTCTAAAAAAATTTCTGAATTTTCGGGGCTCCGGTGTAGTTATTATTAATTTTTGAATTAAAAATAGGGAAAATAGCAAATAAATTCGTAAAATTATGAAAATTTGTGGGGAGGTAGAGCGTTCCATTTGGATGTCGTGGGTACTTGGATTTTGGTTTTTTCACTCTAGGAAGGTTAGAAACATGTCATGGAATGCAGCGGTGCACGACACACAGGTTGGTTCGGTTTTTTTGTGGTTGGGCCTTCAAGGAGGGTGCGTCATGGCTTCCTTCCAAGGGGCTAGCTTATCCCTATGATACTGCCCTTACTTTTGCTACACAATTGTGTGGTTTTTTCGTATTTCTTGCACAGGTTGCAGGGAATGAGAATCCTTCTACCCATATTTCTTTTACCACAAAGAGCATCAATGTTGGACAAATTACGTCAAAGCTACATGTCATTGAACTTGGTGCTCAGCCAAGTCAGCCTAATTTTTTAATAATTTTATTATGGTTTTTGTTTCTTCTCTTTCTTATTTTTCTTGATGTGATGAGCATGAAGTTGTCTGACCCTCTATTCCGATTATTCCTAACTAGCTTTCTATGATTCCATCCCATTTATCTGAAATCTGATGTGTGACTGTTAACTAATATATTAGTATTTTTCTAGTCCTGTACTGCACCATTCATGGCCAGTTATCTTGGAGATGAATTGAGCCTGAGCTACTTCATGCATGGCGATCATAGGCTTAACACTTAGCATTAAATTAATTTGTGGGATTTCTAATTCTGAAGAGGATTACTATTCATGGTTCGAAGAAGTCTTTGACATTTTTTTAAATTTAACTTCATTCTTACTTTGGTGTTATTAGAGGATAGTGGCAAATAAGTTTCAGGCTTTCAAATCTTTTGTAAGGCAGCATTTGGTCCATGGACAGAATAGGAATAGGAATGCATTGGAATTAGAAATGGTATGCTAGACTTATGCTACATGTTTGGTTTGACCTGCAAATGGAATCATATTATTGTTGATTGTGTATACCTATACACAAGAATCAGATCGGTTTGATTTTCCAAAGCTCCTCCCAAGTTCAAAGAATAAAGAATGCCTTTTCTTTGCAGATCTTCATGCCCCGTGCAATTTGCTATGGAAAATTGAGACCAATAGGACGACAATGATTAGTTCCTTTAATTTTTAGTAAAATTTTTAGAGAGTAACACTAAATTAGACTTTACCCCTGTAAAGAAATTATGTTAAAAGCTCTTCTCCCTGAGCAAAAATTTTGTAACAAAGTGGCTCAACCAAAACACAACATGGTTAGCAAATACAAAATATCATACCTAACATCATTTTCACCCGAAAATAAAAAGATATAGAAAATTATAACCCATGATAACATCCTTCCAAAATAGCATGGGAAAAATCTAATGTAAAACGTCAATCATAAATAATGCACATCTGCTTTATCGATGTAAATTCCTGATGGCTTGTACAAACTACACAAATGTTGGAGACTCTAGATCCAATAATGTGTGAGTGGGAGGAGAGGCATGGAAGCAAATATTCAAATGCCTTTATGATTTCAGTTCTCCATTAGCCCTCCAATTTAAATAGTTCTCATCCCCCATATTTTTGTAAAGATGAATTAATCTCCATATATTAATCATTGCTAGAGAATGACATTGCCTTTCACAACATGTGCACAATGTCAAACAATAGACAAAACAAGCACAAGCAATATGTGAAAAAACATCCACAGCTAAAATAAAGCAGCAAACTGAGAAAAGACTAGGTTTCCTCCTGTGCAAAACATATTTTGATATCACCTGCAACTTGAGCAGCTATCAAATCTGGGTTAACTCCTTTATCGTCAAAGAAGAATCCATTGCTTGCTTTCCATGAGTTGTAGATAGCAGCAAGCCATGCCATTTTACGTTTTTCCTCATGACTTTTGTTTCCCATGGCTGAAAATAACCCCAAATTTTTTCATCCCAATTCGTTTCAGATCTTTGAAGAATCAAATTGCACAAGCTTTTTGATATGCTTGATTTAATGCATCATAATGAAAGAAAAACTCTCTGGTTTATGGCCAATTAAGTACCACAAATTATGCATGTAGCATCAAAAATTTTTTTGCCCCATGTAACAACTAAGGTTTTGTCTTCTGAGTCTGCTTTTTATAGCTAGCCAAGCTATAAAACCATGTTTGAGAATGCTCAACTTTGTTCATAGAGCTTTAATCCATGGAACAATATTTTTTATATTTCTCATCTACCACCTCCTTTACTTCAGGACCAAATTTGTTATTAGCAGTAAAAATTGTAACAAGTGCACAACCTAATGAGGCTTGACATTTATATCCTTTGTTTGAGGAGTGAGGAGACTTGTCCACATTTGTTTCACTTGGCTCTTTGAAAGAAGTTATTTGGTATTTTTGGAGAAACTTAGGAACCACATTCAAGGCTTGTTGCCCCTATTTTCCTTAGGGTTTGGTTAGGAAAAAGATAAGAAAATTTTGTTCTACGTACTATTATAGTGGAGGATTGCCAAAATTTTTAAAGGTGTGGCTACTTCTAATAACTTCCCTTGGAGTTGAGTGGTGTTTCTTGTCACATCTTGGGTTTGAGCAAATGGTTTCTTTCATCATGTTTCTATGGAAGACATATAGTGTGGATTGGTTGGATTTGCTTCATTAAAATGTCTTGTGTTTGTTTTTCTTTGATTTTGTAAAGGAGAAACATCTTATTCTCCTTGTTTTTCTCTCCTTTTTTAGTAGAATTATATTTATCAAAAATTAAAAAGTGAGCCTAGCAAATAAATAAATCAATAAATTAAAAAGTGAAATGGAAAAAAAAAACCCTTGTATTGTAATTCAATTCAACAACTATGAGTTGTACACATAATATTTTATCACATAATACTTAAAATCCTTATCTTGATTTCTTATGACTTTTTTAGAGAAAACAGATTCTTATTAGATGATCCATTGTTAGATGATTGACTTCATATTTTCAAATTTAGTTTTAATGACAACTGCCTTCATATTTTTTCAAATGGTTTCAATGTGTTTTTTAAGTTTTGTTTTCCTATTGCTCTGAACTTGAGATCCTTGTGAGGATGCTTTGGAGCCAACTTTGCCATAACCTCCTTATTCGTAAGCCTTGAGTGCTTAATTTTTCATTGAAATTTATCTCTCTCATTTATCAAGACATCTAGGTTTCAATTTTAGGTAATGCATGAATCTTCAATTACAACTATGCTATTCATGTGGCCGTGTAAGAATGGAAAAAACACTCATGCCTGAGTCATCTATCGGGCGCACACATATGTGTGTGTGTGTGTGTGTGTGTGTGTGTGTGTGTGTGTGTGTGAACATGCAGCTTGTTCTGCCTTTTTTTTCAAGATTAGTTTGGTGCTTGTTTCTTCTGCTAAGGTGCTATTTGATATCATTTCTATTTTTATTTTTATTTTTTTTTACTACAAAAAGTAGTGGCTATAATATGTGTCCTTGTTGCTAGCTTTCAGCTTTTGTTGTTTATTCCTAGGTTTGTGGCAACAATTTAAAGGTAGATTTTCTAGATTTTGTTTTTGTGGCAACCTTTTCTGTAGAATTTTAATATTCAAATTCTTTTTTTTGGGATAAAATCATTGCACATAAAAATAAAAACAAAATCCTACGTTGTGATTTGGGTCGATTTGGACATATTTAAATACAATTTTATATTACATCTTATCCAAATCCAATATAAATCAAAATCCAAGGCTTCTAGAGAGAGAATTTCCTGTAAATTTCTAAAAATTTTAAAGAACAAAAAACTTCATTAAAAGAAATGTTTCAACCTACATATAAAATAGTATTGTTCTTGGAGTACTAATGCAAAAAAATGTTTTCATTATTATAATCAAATTTTAATTGATTCAAGCTTTGTATTTATTTCTAGTGCTTGATTTACTAAAGCTTTATAATGGTACCATTAAATTGTTACGTAAATGAAGGAAAATTTATCATGATTGAAGGATGGTATGATAGTTAATTGTTGTGTGACCTAATGACAAAAAATGGTTATGTGCTCAATCAATTTTTTTATTTTTTTTTTTAGTTTGTTCAGTTTTGGCCTTCTGGGAATATAACTAGCTAAGCTGCTATTTTTATTTTTTAAGGTTCTATATCTAGTTTTTAATTTCATATTTTTGGTTAGTGATAGCAAGAAACCCTCACTTTTTTTGTTTTTTTGCTAATATCATGTTGGGAATTTTAGACATTATAATACTCAGTTTCATCAAATTCTTGTTCAGTCAACTAGATGAGTGTGCCTAGGCACCCTTCTTTTATATGCCTATGTGACAATGCACATGGTAAGTCCTGTTAGGTCTTTCTCCACTCAAGTTTGATCTAATATGGACTTTATTTGATGTGGTTACTAGAGAAACAAACTGTAAACTAATGAGGCTCAAAGACCCTTTAACCCTAGAGGAAAAATTAGAATTTTAAAATTTCAGTATTCCTATCTGCTGATGGAAACAACGAGACTATTGCAACCACATTGAGTTTACAAAATAAAAGGCAAAGCCCTTGATTAAAAGTTAAGAGTTCTCATTCAGCAATGCTAAGATTGATTTGGGACCAATTGGGGGGTTATTTAGTTCATTGTAGGATTTTAGTTTATATTTGCTTCAGTTGTCTTAAAAGTTTAGTATGTTATTTCTATGTTTTTTTTTTCTATTTACAGGGTAATTTTAGTTGTTTTAATCTTTGGCTGTAGTATTGGGCAATAAGCCATGTCATGCCATGTAGTAGCCACACACAATAGACCATGTAGTAGCCACACACACTAGGCCATGCACAAAGCCATGTCATGCTATGTAGAAGCCACACACAATAGACCATGCGCTAGGCCACGCACTAAGCCATGCCATGTAGTAGCCACACACACTATGTCATGCACTAGGTCATGTCATGTCATGTCACGTCATGTATTAGCCACACACACTAGGCCCGGCACTAGTTCATGTCATGTTGCGTCATGTAGTAGCCACATACACTAGGTTATGCAGTAACCGTGCACTAGGTCATGTCATGTTATGTCGTGTCATGTCATGTCATGTAATATCATGTCATGCCATGTAGTAGCCACACAGACTAGGCGATGCACTACGTCTTGTCATATCATGTCATGTCATGTCATGCCATGTAGTAGCCACACACAATAGGCCATACACTAGGACATGCCATGTAGTAGCCACACACAATAGACCATGCACTAGGCCATGCCATGTAGTATCCACACACACTTGGTCATGCACTAGGACATGCCATGTAGTAGCCACACACACTAGGACATGCCATGTAGTAGCCACACACACTAGGCCATAGTGTCGATCGCCCGCATGTGCGTGGACAGTATGCAGCGGTATGTATACACTAGGTCATGCGGTGACAATGTGTTTATTCCATGCATTAATAATGAGAATCTAGCCTCTGTTTTACAAAATTAGTGCTTTATCCAATAGGCGCCTTGGTTATTTTACCGCATGTCACCGCATGTCAACGCATGTCAATGCATGGGCCAAGGATGGTAATCCGAATGTCAACACTACACACATTATGTCACCGCATGCCCCAATGATGACAAATCCAAATCTCAACAATGCGTAAGGCCACGTGTGGTTTAATGTCACCGTGCACTATGCCCAATGATGACCAATCCGAATGTCGACGCATGTCACCGCATGGCCCAAAGATGACAAATTCGAATCTCAACAATGCGTAAGGCCACGTGGGGTTTAGTGTCACTATGCACCGTGCACCATGCCCAACGATGAGAATTCGAATGTCGACACAGCATGTAAACGCATGGCACAACGATGACAATCCGAATGTCAACACTGCACACAGCATGTCAACGCATATCCACCCAGGAATGTCAACGCTACACACAGCATGTCAGCGCATCATCGTACATGTACTCTCGATACCATTCTTTTATACTTGGTACGCGTTTGATCATTATGTGCCCTCATTTAAGTTTCAAGCCTCTAGCCATTTTGCTTGAATTGGGGAGGGACGAATCGAAGTGACATAGGGCTGAATCTCAGTGCATCGTGGCAGCAAGGCCACTCTGCCACTTACAATACCCCGTCGCATATTAAAGTCATCTACAAAGGATTCTACCCACTGCTTGATAGAAATTTTACTTCAAGGAAGGCTACACAACTTATCTACCACGAGGTCTTGACCTTCAACACGTGCCTTTAGGGGCTATAAAGCTCCTACTAAGGGTCAACAAACGGGCAATGGGCACATGCATTGCTTCTAGTCTGGATTCTGACTTAGAGGCGTTTAGTCATAATCCAACGCATGGTAGCTTCGCGCCACTAGCTTTTCAACCTAGCGCAGTAACCAATTGTGTGAATCAACGGTTCCTATTGTACTAGGTTGAATTACTATTGCAACACTATCGTCAGTAGGGTAAAACTAACCTGTCTTAGGACAGTCTAAACCCAGCTCACATTCTCCATTGGTGGGTGAACAATCCAACATTTGATGAATTCTGCTTCACAATGATAGGAAGAGTTATCATCGAAGGATCAAAACGCATCGTCGCTATGAACGCTTGGCTGCCAAAAGCTAGTTATTCCTGTGGTAACTTTTATGACACCCCTAGCTTCAAATTTCGAAGGTATAAACGATCGATAGGCCACGCTATAACGGTTCGTATTCGTACTGAAAAATTAGAATCAGACAAGCTTTTACCTTTTTGTTCCACATAAGATTTTTGTTCTCAATGAGCTCATCTTAGGACACCTACGTTATTTTTAACAAATGTGCTGCCCTAGCCAAACTCCCCACCTGAAAATGTCTTCCGCCCAAATCAGCCCATTGAAACAAATCTTGGGTCCAAAAAAAGGGGCGATAACCCTGACTCCAATTCATGGAATAAGTAAAATAACTTTAAAAGTAGTGGTATTTCACTTGCGCCGTTTCTGGCTCCCACTTATCCTACACCTCTCATGTCATTTCACAAAGTCGGACAAGAGTAAAGCTCAACAGGGTCTTCTTTCCCCGCTGATTCTACCAAACCCATCCCCTTGGCTATGGTTTCACTAGATAGTAGACAGGACAGTGGGAATCTCGTTAATCCATTCATGTGCGTTACTAATTAGATGACGAGGCATTTGGCTACTTTAAGAGAGTCATAGTTACTCCCGCCCTTTACCTACGCTTGGTTGAATTTTTTCACTTTAACAGTAAGACCATTGAGCAGAAATCACATTGCATGAGCATCCACAGGGATCATCGCAATGCTTTTTTTTAATTAAATAGTCGAATTCCCCTTGTCTGTACCAGTTTTGAGTTGACTATTCGACACCCGAGGAAGGCCCCCGAAGGAACTATTCCCAATCCATCCCCCGAGCAACACGCGACGACTTGCTCTCACTGCAAGAGCAATTTGAGCAGTCCATCGACAGTTGACGATCTCGAGACTAGGACCCCCGTGCCCAGTCCTCAGAGCCAATCCTTTTTCCGAGGTTACGGATCCATTTTGCCAACTTCCCTTGCCTACATTGTTCCATTAACCAGAGGTTGTTCACCTGGAGACGTGATGCGGTTATGAGTATGACCGGGTGTGGACGGCACTTTATCCTCCGAATTTTCAAGGGCCGCCCAGGGCGCACATGACATCGCACAGGGAGTCCTTTTTAGTATGAATATTCCAAAGGGCCTAAGTGAGAAGGGCCCCGTTCCAAGCCTCTAAATCAAAAACACCTAAGCCTCCTTCATTTTTTGGAAGGCACACCTCCTTCCATGCAACTTGAGGCCTTCTCCTACCTCCCTAGAGGAAGTTCTGACATAACCTCACAACTTGACCAATTACAACCTTAGGAATGGGTAGAATGGATAGCCAAAAGCATTCAATGCCCTGAATGACTGAATTGATGAGTTCTAATTTTCCTGCCAAGGATATGGTATGGCCAGGCCAAGTCCCAAAAAGCCCTGCAATTTTGTTAACCAAAGGGAAATTCCCCTTCTGAAAAACCTGTCACTCTCTTGATTGTCTCTAGTTCTTGACTTCCAATGCCTGTTGTGTACAAATTAGATTTCACCTTATTAGCCACAAGACCAAAGCACTCTAAAAATCTGTTAAGGCAACCCATTAGGAGCTCAATGGATGGAAAATATCCTCTAGCAAAAAGAATTAAGTCATCAGCAAATGCCATGTGAGTGAGTTTAAGGCTCCCACAATTCGGATGGAAATTAAAATCAAAATTCTTGTTCAAAGTCTTTAGTAATCTAGAAAGATATTCAAGGCAAATGACAAAGAGAATAGGATACAAAGGATCCCCTTGTCTAAGCCCTCTCTTCCCCTTAAAGAACCTATGAAATCCACCATTGAAGGAAATGGAATACGTTGTTGTAGTAACATATTCCATTATCCAACTCGTCATGATGGCAAAAAACTTCGAATTTTCAAGCATACTTCTAAGGAAGCTCCACGAAATAGAGTCATAGGCCTTTTTCAAATCAACTTTAATCATGCCTCTATGAGATGTTCTCTTCCTAGCGTACTTCCTTATAAGCTCTTGCACCATATAGATGTTTTCAATCATGCTTCGATGGCTAATAAAAGTTGTTTGAGCTGGGCAAACTAGAGTGTCCAAGCAACGTTTAAGTCTATTAACTATGATTTTCGAGATGACCTTGTAAATAACATTGCAACAAGCAATTGGTCTGAAATCAGTAACTGTATTAGCATGACTAGACTTTGCAATCAAAGCTATAACAGAGTGATTAATCTGCTTTAACATCTTACCTTTTCTGAAAAATTCTTTAACTACATAGATAAAATCAACTCTAATAATTCCCCACACTTTTTTAAAAAAACATGAAGTGCAGCCATCTGGGCTAGGGGATTTGTCATCCCCAGTACTGAACAAGGCTTCCTTGCCTTCCTCTTCTATGATTTCTCTTACCATTTGGTCTACCATATCATTATCCACAGTCTGACCTTCTAAAATAATTTGAGGATCAACTTCTCTAGAATCCTCTTCAGAACCCAAAAGCCCTTTATGGACACAAATTCATCAACAACCTGTTGAGTGGAAGTGGTTAGTTCACCATTACTTTTCATCACAGCAGCAATGTGAGTTCTTGTCATGTGTCTTCTCATCAACAAATGGAAAAAGGTGTACTTTTGTCACTGTCCTAGGTACTTATGTTTAGCTTGTTGGGCTAAAAAAACCCTATTAGCATCCTCTAGTCTGATAACCATATTCTTTTCAAGCTCATTAATCTCTGAAGTTCAGAATCCTCAGGAGAGTCATGAAGTCTCTTCTGAATCTCAATTAAGTCATCATTAGCCCTTGCATCCCTTGTGGAAATATGGGAATAATGAAGTTCATTAAGAGATCTTAAAGGCCCCAATCGACACGCTTTGAGACCCAGCAAACAATATTGGAATGCTTGCCCAAGAAAGCTAAAATTCAAATTTTGATAGGAAACTCTGACCCA
>NC_080423.1:54673555-54848555 GCF_029873635.1 Malania oleifera
TTTGTGACTTGTCCATCTACTAGGTATAACTCGGTTTCCAAGAGGTAGAACTGGACTTATGGGCTGCACATGACCCACCCCCCTTCTTGAGTTGTTGCTCCACTTTGATGACCATGTGCACCATATTTCCCAACTCCATATAATGCTGCATCTCTACCTTATCTTGGATTTCCCAGTTTAATCCAAGTAAAAACCTCGCCATTGTAGCCTCTCAATCTTCCTCTACATTAGCCCGGATCATAGCAATCTCCATCTCCTTGTAGTAATCTTCTACGCTCCGGCTTCCCTGTCTAAGGCCTTGTAGCTTTTTGTATGACTTTCGGTAGTAGTAACTTGGAACGAACCACTTTCTCATCATTGTTTTCATCTCCTCCCATGTCTCTATTGGTCGTTCTCTATTCTGCTTCTTGTTTATAACAAGATGTTCCCACCAAGTAAAAGCATAGTCAGAAAATTCAATCACAACTAATTTTTACCTTCTTTGTTTTGGAATAGTTGTGGCCGTCAAATACGAAATCCATCTTCTTCTCTCACTAAAGGTATGCTTCAGGGTCGGATCTACCTTGAAATGACAGGATCTCCATCTTAATACTACCCAAGTTGTTATCTTCTCGGTTCCTAACTTCTCTAAACCACCCTCCATGTCTCCTATTACTAACAATAGAATCCTGATGATCTTCTTCATCAAAACCAGCCCCGTAAAGGCTGTTCATCTTCAACCCTCACTTTCCTCAGTTGAACTCTTTCCCTTCTACACACATTAGGGCCATTTTGTGGCTGCTTCTCACGTGTATTCTCCATCTGATCTATTCGTTTGTGAACCTGCTCCAGTTCCAACTTCATCACACGCCTCATCTCACTCATTATGGCCTCCATAAACAATTTTGGATCAACCAGTTCTATAGCATCTTCGGCAACGCTCTTAGCACTATTGTGAGACATGCTGCAGAGCAAAGTTTGAAAGAAAATGACCTCACAATTCTCTCCCTTACGTGTTTACACTCAAGAATGTGAATCACTCTAAACTAGTGTTTCACTCAAAAAAAAAATACGTGGCTTTTAACTCTCTAATGTTCTCACCACTCTTGCCTTTTTCCACTCAAAAATTCTCTTCCAGTTCTTTTGAAACTAAACAATACTTCAAAATTTCCAGAAACAATTAACCAAGAACTCATCAAGGAATTTCAGGTTTTAAAAGCAAGAATACAAAGAACACGGCTGATTAGATTTTTGAAAGCAAAAAATAGCAAAACATCCACACACAAAAATGTTTGATTTTGGGGTGAGGTGATTTTCGAGCTTATTGGAACCAAAATGAATGAGAACAAGCAAATTTTTTTCCTTCATTTTTTTTTTAATGATCAGTAACTGGCTTTTGATAATAACAAAATAAGATTTCGAAATAAACTAGAACAAAAAAAATATGAGCAGAATGGGGTTGGAAATTCAGCTAAACTAGGGTATGCGAACCGAATTTAGAAACAATAAGAACACAAAATAAAGAAACAAAAGAAAGGTTTTAAGAGATAGGAAAACTTGAACTAGAACCTATGCTATGATACCAAGTGATGCAAATCCCGCCAAAATAAAGAGATCTAACAATGAAAAGGAACCCAAGATCGTTCTACGTTCAGAATTGAAGGATAGACCTCGACCTGTTGTTTACGACAAACAAGAACCTTGGTATATATGACCTCAACCCATTGTTTATTGTGAAACAAGAACCTCAATATAAGGAAGTCGCCACAAACGGTGGTGGAAAACCGTTTGATAAGTCGTTAGTGAATGCCACGGGAAATCCCGATAAGTTTGAATAGTTTTTCAAAGAACAACAGAGAAAATACTCTCACAATTTACTAAATAAAGATCTGCCTCCTCTCGTTGCATTAGATGCCTATTTAAAAGGCTGGCCATTACAAGGAAAATTCCTAAAATAGTTATCCTAATTAAGGCTGAAATCTGGTAAAGAAATAACTCTTACTCGCCTAAAAGAAAAAAAGACAATCAGCCCTTTAATTGGCTGATCACATGCCTAAAATAGAAAAGAAAAGTGGGGAGCTTTAAATGCCTGTGTTATCAACCATGCACGCCCAAAAAATTCAAAACAAATAAAAGGAAAGTAAATGGCATGCAAGCCTTACAATCAGACCCCAAAAAAAAGGAGTATTCTTAAACATGCCAATTTAAGCTTAGCCTTGACCAAATTCTTCTAGAACTTGAATCATATTGATGAATCTTTGTTGCTCACCTTGGCCATGCTCAATGGGCCTCCACAAATTTTCTTGAGTTCATGCCTCTTGAATCAGTTCGTTAAGTACAACTTTAAACTTCCTTGCTCGTGCTCTCGTAACAGGCCCAACTGGGACTTGAACTAGTTCCTTTGAAGTTGTGCTATGATTTGCATCACTTCATGCACAAATCGAAACAGGAATTGAAATCTACTCTACTCCTAATCTAAAGTGGCTCTCATTGACATCTTAAGTTTGTCACTAACTTAAGAGGCCAAAGAGGAACCCAAAGCTTGTGTTCGTAGCGAATACTTATAGGTTCTAGGGTTTACAAGATTTTTCTTACAAGTTAGGAGAGTTTGCAGCAAATCTCATGCAGAAGATCGTCGCTATCGACCAAGTCGCCCCTCTGTCATTCTTGTGTGCGCCCTAGTCGAGACTCGTGGGAAATCAGGCATTCGAATATTTTATATCTTCGACTACGTCACGCCTCAGGGTCTTGCTGGTCAAGATCATGGTCGATACTTGCAGGATCTCGATCTTCAAGAAATCTCAGGAACTTGACATGGTCACCCTTTGAGGTTTCTTGGTCGAACACTTCGTCGAAGCTCTCGGTATTTCTGCTCTCAATTCCGTATCATTATCTCGACGTGGTCACCCAAGAGAGTCACTTGGTCGAGGACTTGGTCGAACCTCACAGCATTCTGATCTCAGTCTAAACCTTGGAACCTATGATGGAAGACTAAGTCGCCCCTATGTGTTGCTGGTCACACCACATGATCGAGCATCATTTTCTTGTCCTCTGATGATCTAAAGCTTCCGGAGCTTGCCTAAGCATCTGATTTGAGCTTTGAGCCCTCCAAATCCTCTTTAGCTTCTCGTAATGCCTAATGCCATGGTTTTAACCTATTTTTCCTGAAAAGACAAACAAACCTTACATAACTCTGGGCAAATACATAGTAAAATGAGGATAAACAAAAATAAATGAGGATATAAAATCATGTATTTTAGGGACTCATCACGACCACATTCCTTACACACAAATGTACTTCCGAACCCTGATTCTCTGTGTCGTAGACCTCTGAGGGTTTTTTTTTTACTTTGCTTTCCCTAAAAAAAAAATAAAGGTAGTAACTATGCAGTTTCAATTTTTGTGTCTTCTTAGAGTCTTATCCACCCTTTTTGCCTTTCTTGTTTGTGGAAATTGCCATGCAACACTTCCATCCTTTGGCACCCCCATACCGAAATCCGATCTTGAAAAAGTTCATCTAACCTTTAAGGTTTATTACCTTTCTTTAAGCATATTCAGTTCTAGGTCATCAAATCCTAGAGGTTTTTCCTTCACCTTCTTAAATGAGGCAGTCAGGTTAGAATCATCAAATATATTAACTCTTTTAAAGTTAATTCAAATCTCCAAAGTCTCCCCTCTTTCAAAGTCTTTCAAATCTTTGAGGACCATCATCACTTTTGTTTAAGAATGATAGGTCAGGTCCATCCTTTTTGTCTTTCATAACTCAAGGTCATCAAACCCTTGAGGACAAGTCAGTTTGAGGTCACCAAACCCTTAAAGAGAGGTCAATTTAGGGTTATCTAGCCTTTTCATAATTCATTCGAGATTTATTATTCCAATTCTTGTCCAAGCACACGCAATGGATCCTAGCTTGATTTTTTTTTTTTTTTTTTTCATGCAGGTCTTGCCCTGGCACATGTAATGGCTCCTAACTTCAAGATTTTTCATTCTAAATCTTTCCCTAGTGCATATAATGGCTCCTGGCTTCAAATTTTTTCACACAGATCTTGCCTTAGTGCATATAATGGCTGTCATTTCCACACACTTTTTGCACTTCGAGTCTTGTCCTGGCGCATGTAATAGCTCGTGACTTTTAGATTTTTATTCTAGATCTTGACCAAGCACATGTAATGGCTCCGGGCTTCAATTTTTTTTCACACAAATCTTGCCTTAGAGCATGTAATGGCTCTCATTTTCACACACTTTTTGCCCTTCAAGTTTTGCTCTGGCCCATGTAATGGCTCCTGACTTCTAGATTTTTATTCCAAGTCTTACCCAAGCACATGCAATGGCTCCTGACTTCAACTTTTTTTTTCTTGTGGGTCGTACCCTGGCACATGTAATAGCTCTCATTTCCATGCACGTTTTGCACTTTGGGTCTTGCCCAAGCATATAATGGCTTCCGACTTCCAAATTTTTATTCCAAGACTTGCCCAAGTGCATGTAATGCCTTTTAGCTTCAATTTTTAAGGGTATTTCCAATTTTGTCTATCGGGGTCCATTTCAACATCACAAACTTTTTTGTTTTCACACCAAAGGGCTTTTAACAATCTTAATGTTCTGAAAGAGTACAAAAATAAATATAAATAAAGAAGATTGTTTTTCCATATTTTATTTGATTGAATCAAAAAGAAACTTTAGGATTGCTGAATCTGAATCACATATGGGAAAATAAAATCCTTCTCAAATTCTATTATAATAATAACATCAATTCTGAGTCTCTGGACACCCATAATAGAAATTGTTACACAAATATCTATATCTAATCGGATATCTTATCTATTTATCTACAGAGGGATAAGAGATTCTGAGGAAATTATTGTGCTTCTATTTTCTATTCAATTGCCCTCGTGCATGTAATGGCTCCCATTTCTATACGCTTTTTGCACTTCGATTCTTGCCCTAGCACACGTAATGGCTCCCGAATTCAAGATGTTGCATTCCAAGTCTTGCCCCAACATATGTTATGACTCCTAGCTTCAAATGTTTTCATGTAGGTCTTGTCTCTGTTTATGTAATGGCTCTCATTTCTACACACTTTTTTCACTTTGGGTCTTGCCTTGACTCTTGTAATGGCTCTTGACTTCCATATTCTTATTCCAGGTCTTGTCCAAGCACATGTAATGGCTCCTGCCATTTATTAGCTCCCATTTCCACACACTATTTGCATTTCAAGTCTTACCCTAGCACAAGTAATGACTTCCTATTTCACGGACTTTGCACACAGGTCTTTTCCTAGCACTTGTAATGGCTCTCAACTTCACACACTTTTAGCTTTTTGGGTTTTACCCTCGTCTTTATTACGACATTCGTGTTTACATTAGTTTCATTCGATAAAGGTTACTATTGCTATGAGCAATCTATCCTTACAAGTTCGTGGCCTCGTTGGCTTTGTTGTTCAATCAAAATGGGGCAACTTTTTCTTTATCTAATGCCTTCATACGAAGACATTAGTCAAAGAGGGACATTTTTCGATGCCCATTTTTTACTGATAGGATTTTTTGCAGTGATTAGCATACTTATGAGAGGTTTAACCCCCTCTAGTGGGGGCTTTAATTATGTTCTAGAACCCCTCAAGGGCTTAGTGTAATGTGGACCTTTATTTGGGTTTAGTGGGCTTTTTTTTAGGCCAACATGACTTCAAAAGTACTCCCAAGCACCCCGACGAGCAGGGAGTAATTTTCCTATGCCCTAGGGACACTCTGGGGGTTTTGAGTTTTTTAAGCCTCTAGCCCTAGTTTTGCCTATAAATAGATACATAATAGAAAAAGTGGAGGAAGATAGGAGAGAGAGAGAGAGAGAGAGATTGGAGGCCCATAGCTAGGGCCTTAATTTGATCCATACGTCTTCCAACTTTTCAATAGTTGCAATCGTCTCCATTTGATATCCATCTTGACGATCGATCAGCTTATCCTCCCCCTCTTTATCTATCGCACAGAATTCTAGTGTTTTTTTAGTGGCCCCAAAGCTTAGAGCCTCCCGATCTATGCTCCTTGAACATGGAGATGTGGCGTTCGCGCACACAACAACTTTCGTGATCCTTCAATGGCCAGTTAGTTGATTTGATGACACCTTTGTTCTCTTTCCTTTGCTTTTCTCAATGTCTCCTCACAACACTTTAGAGGATCCGAATTGAAGGTTTTGATGGGCGCCGAATCAAAGTTGATTCTATGTCCTTTGAGATACTTTGTTCTTCTATTGTTCTTCCCTAATTTGGACTAAGAACTCACTACAGATCATCCTCATGGTTGTGTTCTTTGAATTATCGATTGTTGTGCAGTCGGTAGACTAGACGTGATTGTATTTGGTTCCTTCATCGGATTCAAGCATTATTTTTTGGCTCTAATTCGATTTTTAATTGAGTGGTTGATATTCTGCAGTATTGAGATGATCTGTTGAAGATCGTGGGTCTACAGTTTTGCTCTTTTGGTGAACTTGAAATCTAGGAATTGTCTTATTTGAACTTGTTGCCCGGTTTCAATCATGTTTTAAGTTGTTGAAAATTTTTCCTTGTATTGATAAGTTTGCACATTGATTTTGCTATTTTGGAATTGTTTTTGTGATAAAGTTTTAGTGATGGAGGAACAAAATGCTTGTAGGATGATAAGTTATGGAATGTTTCATGTGGTTCACGGCCACATGATGCCTTACAACTGCCTGTGCACAGGAATATAAGTATTGCACTTCACCTAACTATTATCATTATCTTTTTTATTTTCTACTTTCCTTTTGTTTTTGTTCTTTTATTCATCTCATTGCTATTCACTCATAGGAAAAGTTTAAAATTAAAAAAAATTTAAAATATTTTTAAAATAATTTCACTGGGGGTTGTTTTCGAGGCTACTTGCTTTAGGGTTTTATTGCACAAGTAAAAATTATAAACTCAAAAATAAATCTAAAAATGGATTAAAGCGAGTTAGGCAAAAATAAAAAGGAAAATAGATTCTTTATATACACAAAGTGTGAATCCAATATGTTTTCTAATTTGTGGTTTGGTGGTTAGGTTCACATTGTTTTTGTGTAGTTGTGAACCCACCGTGTTTGTTGCCATAGGGCATTGTTGTTGAGTGGAGCATTGATTATGCATGATAACACCTTCCCATATGGGATGATAATTCAATTACATTGTCTGAGATGTTGCGCATTCAAGCATACCTTTCTTCTTTTATATACGATGAGTCTTGTGATTTCTTGAGTTTATTACATGGATAAACCTTGGGAATTCTTTGTATGCTTAGCCCAACTTATGATGGGATGGCAAGGAAAATTTCACCGTATGTTGGTCTTTTCCTTCTCGTCCCTAGGTAGAGACAAGCCCTCTCTCTTAAGCCGGTATGAATGAATGGGATGCTTGAACCACAGGACCGAGACACTAAAGGCATATTTGGAACTCCTCTTTTTATCAAATATCCTTTTCAAAAGATCCTTCAAATTGTTTCTTTCTATGGCCAATGATGAATTTAGCAAATTTTCAAAAGAATCTCCATGTTTTGTCATCAAAAAGAAACTTCCATTTTTTCAAAAAAAAAATGTCAGACATCCCTTTCTTAATGAATGATTTCCAATCAAAGAGATCCCATCGTTCCTCTTCAAATTTTTATCAACAAACGAAGGATTTCCCAAAATCCCACATTTAAGGGTTGAACCCAATCAATCATTAAAACTGTTATTGATAATTAAGAGATTTTCAAATCTCTGATTGGGTTAACCTCAATCATTAAAATCCTAATTGACAATCAGGGTTCAAAATTCTTCATTTAAGGGTTGATCCTAATCAATCATTAGAACCCTGATTGACAGCTAGGAGATTTTCAAATCTCTCATTAAGAGTTTATCTCAATCATTAAATTTTGATTGACAATCGAAAAATTTTCCAATCTCCCATTTAAAGGTTGACTCCATTCAATCATCAAAACCCTAATTAACAGTCAGGAGATTTTCAAATCCCCCGTTTAAGGATTAAACTTCAATCAATCATTAAAGCCCTGATAGATAATTAGTAGATTTTCAAATCTCCCATTTAGGGGTTGACTAAATTAATCATTAAAACCTTGATTGACAATCAAGGGATTTTCAAATCTTATTTAAGGGTCTAATCTAATTAATCATTCAAACCTTGATTGTCAATCAGGAGACTTTTCATCTTTCATTTATAATTGAATTTAATCAAATCCTAATTGGCAATTAGGAGATTTTACAAATCCTTCGCCAATGGTTGACTTCAATCACATCTAAATCCTCATTACCAATTAAGAGGCTTTGCATACTTATTAATAATTGATTGACTTCAACTCTCATAAAACCCTAATTTTCAATCAAGAGTTTTTCCAATCCATTCCCTCTTCAATTCTTGATTTCCTTCAAGGATACAATCCCTATCTTCATTAAAACCTGATGTCCATCTGGAGATTTCAATCCCGTCAGCATTGAACTCTTAAATTTCAATCACTATGACCAAAATTTTCATTAATCCAATACTCAATCAATTTATGCATCTAATCAAGCCCCTAATTGAGTTCAGATATTTTAATGTTGACTTTCCCTTAATCCTAACTTTCAAAGGAAATAGTCATCTTTGAATTTTTTTTTTTTTTTTTTGGCAATCAATTGAAACATTTTCTATCATTTCCTCTTTTATTTTATGTTTCAAAATTTAGGGTATTTGAGGCCAAACTCCCATTTTCAAACAAAAGCATGTCAGGGTTTTCAACTCTATTGTTTGGACTCTTGGGCAGTGATGCTTCACTAAATGACCCAAAAAAGGAACTTTTTTTCTTTTCTTTCCTTTATTCTTAGTTAGGACACATTCACACACACACACACACACACACATAGAGGTGCTGGTTGACTAATCTCCCTTAGAATGGTTAGTCTACCACCTTCCCTACACATAAATATACTCTCAAACTCTTATTCTCTGTGTTGTAGACCTCTCAGGGTTTTTTCCTTTGTTTTCCCTAAACACAAAAATAATAAAGGTGGCTACTCTACATTTTCAACCATTGTATCTTCTAAGAGTCTTATGAACCCTTGTTTGACATTCTTTTTTAGGGGATCGCCATGCAACACTCCCATTTGTCAGCTAACTCCCGGACCAAAATCCAGTGTCGACACCCCCAATCTCTCTAACATAAATACATACTATCTTCAATACCCCAAATTATTGGTAGAAAGTGGAAGCTTTCTCCTCTCCATCTTGAAGTAAAGCTCTGAAATCTCTATAGTATAAGAGTGCAAGTTAGGCATGTACTCCAACATTATTAAGCATAGCATTGGCCAATGTCTTAAAAGCATCTATCTTTTATTTTCCTTCACCTAAACTAAAAGGATAACTGGGGTTGCATGGACCTACCATTTCTTCTATCTTTAGAATGATCAAGAAATCCCTAAATTAATAAGTTAAATAATTTATTCCTCTCAAACAGAGCAATCTTCCTTGCTTAACAAACCTCCCTCTATGATGTTACCCTTCTTAAGGAAATAATTAGTTTTCATATTAGGGCTAGCCCTTAGCAAGTAACCAACCTCTACAAAATATTGACCTTGATAGGGAGCCCCTTATAAGTAAGCTATGTCCCACCATAAAGCTAGCCCTCATGAAATCCTCCCTAAGGAAGATAGCCCTGTAAGACCCAATCCTACAAAAGTAAGCCTTTGAAAGGACCAGCCCCTATGCTCCCCCAACCCTAGCCAAGATCAAGCCTTGTTTGGGCTATCATTTGCTAAGGATTCAACCCCTATAAAGGAGCAAACCTCCAAATGTGCCAACCTCTATAAGGGAACCAAACCTTGGAAGAGCTAATCGCTATATGGTGCAGGATCTTCCACAAGTTGATATGTTAAATATATTCCATATATGGAAACACCCACTAACACACAAAAACTCACATATGCACACACATGCAATTTCCCTTATATTGAATTAAATAAAGTTTTTTTAAAAAAAAAAAAGACTAGGGAAAGGTTAAAATGAGTTTGTCTCATTTTTCAACTCCACACTCCATTTTGTCTACTCTTTTTGAGCTATCCTTAACTCGAGAATGTAGGTTTTTTAGTGCTTGGGGGTAATGGTGTAGAGATCTTTTCTCTCCCTTCGCAGTGTCTTTTATATCATTCCTATTATGTACTTTCCCTACTATGTCACATCTATTGAACTATCTTGCATTATGTTTTAAGAATACTATGAGATTGTCCCGTTTTTATAATTGTCATGCTATGTAGCACAAGCTCATGATGACATGGGCCCAAGTGCCAAGGGCTCACTGGACACAACATTATGGGCACTAGTGAGCCCCTAATATGTGGTCTGTGTCATCATGGGCCTGCAATGTTAAGCACTTTCCTTTTTGCAAACTCAAGCTATATCTTTTACTAAATTTCCTTCGCAACATTTTCTTTTCCATATAGAACAAATTTTGATGATCAAGGAACTTCTTTAGTACTTTGCATATAGAAACCAAATGAAAGGGAGTTTAGGCGCAACGGTAAGGTTGTCGCCTTGTGACCTAAAGGTCATGAGTTCGAGACGTGGAAACAGTCTTGCAAAAATGCAAGATAAAGTTGCGTACTATAAACCTATTGTCGTATGCCCCTTTCCTAGACCCTGCATATGCGAGAACTTTATGTATCAGACTACCCTATTATATAGGAACGAAATGTTAATGCATGAATTTTTTTATATTTGTTTTATATTATAAAATTGGCCAACAATGCACTTGCATGTGCATAATTATGAACTAATTGTTACCCATCCTTTATTTGTAAGAGGTTTGCGCGCACTTAAGATTAATCGGCGAGACCTTTCAAGCAATCTTGATTCCAAGAATGTTTGAAGAGTCTTGGTTTGGAGGGTCTGAATCAAAGTGGGTTATAGCTTTTTCCCTAGACTACTCTAGTGCCTGCTACATGCTATTGTGGCTTCTTAGTCAACTTAACCATGTGTTACCACCCATTAGATCAAACAATATATTTCCTGCTCAACATTTAAGTCTAAATGTAAATTCTTATGCAAACACACACAAATCCCCTTTTAACTTGGAATCTTTTGTTTGGGATTCCCTCTAACCATCAAACTCCTTAACCTATCATCTCTCATGTTTGAGCTTCCTATGTATTGCCTAGTTCTCTAGAACAAACATTACTTGTATATGTAGAATGCAAACTCTTCACCCCTTTCAAGCACACCCACTTCTACATTGATCCATTATCATTGATTGTTATTCTTTGTTTGCCTGCTTGTCTCTGCAAGAGACCGAATTTTGCAAAGACCATAAGATCTTAATTCAACAACGTTATCAACCACCATAACAAGTAAAGCTCTACCAAAAAATCATCAATATAAGAGTTTCGTACTACTAATATGATGCCCTGTAACTTGGCAAGACCTACTAGGTGCAAAAATGTCCAATAAATGTTTTTACAAATTTTTTTTTTTTTTTTTAAAACATGCAGCATTTTTCTAATGTTTTTAATAGAACTATAAAAAATAAAAAATAAATTATTCTTCATAATTAGTGCCCCAATACTCTTCCTTCACTCAAGCGGATAGAGGTTTAGAAAAAATAAATTAAATAAATAATTGTTGAAACCCCAAACCAACCAGACACTACATAAAATCTTCAACAGATACATTAGCAATAAACAGCTCATTAAGTGCTCTGCCACCAACAGCACCTTCATCTCTATCCCAAAAGAGCACCCCTTGAAACATAAGCACGACTTCACACTTCCAAAACAAGGAATAATAATTCAAATTAATCACAAGTATCACTTATAATGTCACTGTTTACATGAACAGCAGCTTCGAATTGGCATGGCTTCCTTGCATTTTCCAAACGGAAGACCCCTATTCTCTTTCCTGCTAACTTCCACACCCACTCAAAAAATTGGAATTATGAACCCAAAATAATAGTAATGCAGCAGTACCTTTTCAACTGGAAATTCATTTCTTATACCAAGACATATAGGACACGTCCCCATAAGGTCTGCAAACAGAAAGAGAACAGAAGATAGAAAGCATGCGTTAAGGCTTTCACAACAAACTTGGGAACATCAGTATCTAGCAGCCCTTCAAAAAACTAGGATAATTCATGCATAATCTTATAGATTATGCTTGACTCTTCAAATGTCTATTCCTAATAATATATTGATAACAAAATAAACTAATAGATCATAAATAAAATTTTGCTTTCGCAATAAAGCAAATGGCAATGCAAAAATTTTTTATTAACCATAACATGGCCAAAATTTTTACCATGGGAAAGTATACGCTGTCTTATTCCATGTTGGATTAAATAACACAAGCTTTTGCATGAATGATATGTTTCTAAATTATTATATCCCTATACAATTTTCGTTACATTCCCGTATTATTACATTTTTATTTATAAACCAAATCGGTATCCAATATATAGCTCAATAGAAAAATAACTTACACATTGCACATGTCGTGGTATTATCCAAGTACCACCAATGCGAATTATCTTTAAAAAGTAAGCGTGTGATGGGGATGGAGATTGAAAGAAGTTTCAACATGCAAAATACATAGCAACTGTGCTGAACCAGGAACTTGTGTTATTTAAATAAGCAAGGAAAAGTCACAAAGGTGAGAAAAGATCAAGGTAAAGCAGTTGAATTGCCCCATGGCAATGATATTGATATGAAATATTATAACTCAAGGTCATGAGTGAACCCATGGAAATAAAGTCACAATATGGAAAAAACCATTAGTCTCAGTCATTCTAATTTTTTATTTCTTAAAAAAATGTAATACACAGTGAATTGTAAAGCTAGACAATGGAACTCATAAATTCAATAAAAAAAAACTTCAACGCAAATCAATAATGTGTGCCATTACAAAACACAGGAAGGAATTTTGTGTAGTCACAAACACATCAACCATCTTGAGCTCCATGGATGTATGCTGTTTAAATTAAGGTGCCAAGTGGATATATGCAGAGATATTAAGCAGATGTGCTGGCATACATAGACATGTACCTTGGATTTTTCACATGAAGCAACATGAAAGTAATGGAGATGAATATACAGGAAACGCCAACAGAAATGTAGGCAATCCCGAGGAAGTCATTCTTTCCTCCCAACCAGCTAGATGTTGAAAGAACTAGCTTCTTTTTGCCACCAAAACTGTAAGTGTTGTAGTTGTTCAAGAGTCTGACTTCTATGACATCATCTTCCTCTAAATCCTCATCAATTCTTCCATACAATTTCCGGAAGCTAGGAAGGGCCGCACTACGCATCCACACAATGAGATCCTCTTGATCGCTTAACTAATAGATATGACCATCGCCCCACAAGGAAAAAAGGAAACGAGAAAATTTGTCAAAGCTTGATTTCTAGCGAAAAAATGTCAAAAGAAGTTTTATTAGAACAGGGGAAGAAGTATTCATTTCCCCGCTGCACATGGAACGCATGCAGATGATTGACCTTGTAATGGGGTATAAACTTAACAAAGATATGCCTGAACAAAACAAATACATTTTCAATAGAACATAATAAACAGGAACAGTTCGGCATTTTGCGCCTTGGTTACACATATGATCCATTAAATGGTGTCACGCTGTGCCCATTGCATGTAAATCCAAAAATAGAGGACATGAAAATTTCATCCTATTTATATAAGTCAATTACAAAACCATCTTGACTGGAATTAAAAAATTATATTGGACAACAATATCAAGGATGGTAACTTTCATTTGTTCCTCTTGTTCAGCTAATTCTCAAAAACCAAGTATCCATAAACTATCATGCATTAATTATATGGGTTAAGTTAAATATTCTGTGCTCGAAAAAAGCTAGTCATGTAGTATATATTAGGGATAGTGATAAGATAAAAAAGTATATAAACAGCAAGTGGATTGATTACAAAAGGTTATTGCAAATTTTGTGCAAGCGACAGAATATTCAAGAAATTAAATATTATGCTTTTAGAATTTAAGCATTCAAGAATTTTGCTCTTCTGCATCTAGTGGGGAGCAGCACTTTGGACATTTCACCAAGCAGTGTCCTTATTTGACATACTTATCTCTTGCTCTCTACCTCCCAAAGTTTTTCTTCTAGGATTTCCGCCATTGAAGACTTCTTCGGAAGAATCAGCACCGAGTCTTGATGGCAACAGGATCTCTCATTAAGAAGTTCCCATGGATTCAAAAAGAGATGACAGAACAGATGCATAAATGTTGGATCCAGATTGAAGGAAAGACCTCCAATCTGAGGCTGTACAAAGTGGCAGGCAGTTCTCATCTTTTCATCCTCAAATATAATCAATCTCGCATTAGGTAGTGCGATTTCCTACAGTTGCAGCTAACTAGTTTTCTGATGGTTTGTTGATCTTTGGAGGATCATGAAAGGGTTTTTGTTTGTGTGCCGTATGGGATGGCGATTCACTTAACAGAGGTGGCAAAGTTTCTAGACTTAGGGATAGGGTGGAAAGGGAAGAGATATTCGGTGTTCATACCCGGTGGCTTAAAAGGTGATGGTGGCAAAGCTTTGGTAATGAGTTTTGTGAGTTGGCTAGGGATCTCTGTCCTAATGCTGATGAAAAAGGTGAAGAAAGCAAGTGAGTTCACCAATCATGGAGTCCGGTGGTGGTGGCAAAGAAGAACGGCGAAGGGGAAGGGTAAGAGCGTAAATGAAGTGGTGTGTCATGGAGTCGGGCTGTGGTGGCAAGGAAAGGTCATATTTGTACTCAATGTGGTGGTGAGTTACATTGAGTTGCATTTGAAGAAGCCTGGGCCTTCATCACCAGAAGCCATGAAGTCTCATCTAGAGACAATGATCCATACAGCCAAGGCAGCTAGGGCTGCGGAAGGAGCCGCAAGGTTGGTAGATGTGACTATGTTTTCTCTTGGGAAGGATGAGGAGACGAAGATCGGTCAAGATGTTTGTTGAATGTCTCATGGACTTGGGCCAATTACTTGAAAAAAGGAGTTTCTTTTGCAGCCAAGTTGAGCCAGTCACTCAAGCAGGCCCTTTGTCTTTGATGTAGCACCTACTGTGAAAGATGTTCTCCCACTACGCTTCATCAACTCCTTTTACTTGCAAGCTCAATGCTCTCCTCGCCACCAATGTCACTGCATCAGGGGCTAAATATTCCTCCTCAAAAATGTCCTCCAATGGTGGTATGTAGTGTGATTATTGACGGTGGTAGTTGTACTAATGCTGCAAGCACAATTATGGTGGAAAAATTGGGACTACACGTGATGAAGAACCCAAGACCGTACAAGTTGCAATGGTTAAATGATAGTGGTGAGATAAGGGTGAACAAGCAGGTGTTAGTTGCATTTCAAATCGGTAAATACGAAGATGAAGTGTTGTGTGATGTAGTATTGATGCAAGCGGGACACTTATTGTTAGGGCGTCCATGGCAGTTTGATAGGCATGTGAAGCATGATGGCTTTACGAACAAATATTCCTTCGTACTTAATCAACGATCAATCACTTTTGTACCATTGACACCGCAGCAAGTATATGAGGATCAAATGAGATTGCAAAAAGAGAGATGAAAAGAAAGAGAGTGAACAAAAGAAAAAGAGTGAAAATCAGAGAGAGGCCGAGAAAAATGAGAGAAAAAGAAAATCAAAATTCGGCCATTGAGAGAAAATCAGAAAGAAAACAAAAGAATTTCTATGCAAAAGAGAATGAAATTAAGCGACAAATGTTTTCAAATCAACTGATGATTGTACTTTTATACAAGGAGGCATGTCTAAACACTAACGAACTTGACCTTGGTTTGCCTAGTTCTGTTGTTTCTCTTTTGCAGGAGTATGAGGATGTCTTTCCCGAGGAAACACCACATGGGTTACCTCCAATCCGAGGGATTGAACACCAAATTGATTTTGTTCTCGGTGCGATAATTCCAAATCGACCAGCCTATAGGAGCAATCCCGAGGAGACAAAGGAGCTTCAACGGCAGGTAAGTGAGTTGTTGGAAAAAGGGCATGTGAGGGAAAGCATGAGTCCATGCGCCGTTTCTGGTTTTACTTGTACATAAGAAGGATGGGACGTGGAGAACGTGCGTTGATTGCCGGGCCATCAACAACATAACGGTAAAGTATCGTCATCCTATTCCTCGCTTAGATGATATGTTAGACGAGCTGCATGGTTCTTGTGTATATTCTAAAGATTGATTTAAAGAGTGGTTATCATCAAATTAGAATAAAAGAAGGAGATGAATAGAAAACTGCCTTTAAAACAAAGTATGGTTTGTATGAATGGTTAGTCATGCCTTTTGGCTTGACTAATGCTCCGAGCACCTTTACAAGACTTATGAATCATGTTTTGCGAGCATTTATAGGTAAATTTGTTGTTGTCTACTTTGATGATATACTCATTTATAGTAAAAACGTGGACGATCATGTAGTACATTTGAAATATGTTTTAGATGTGCTTAGGAAAGAAAAGTTGTTCGCTAATCTGAAGAAGTGTACTTTTTACACCGATAAGCTTGTATTTCTAGGATTTGTTGTTAGTGCACAAGGTATACAGGTTGATGAAGAGAAGGTACGTGCAATCCAAGAGTGGCCGAGTCACACAAGTGTAGGTAATGTTCGTAGTTTTCATGGACTTGCTAATTTTTACCAGCGGTTCGTGAAGGACTTTAGTAGCATAGTTGCACCACTTACCGAAGTGATCAAGAAGAACGTTGGATTTAGATGGGGAGAAGAACAAGAGAAGACATTCCAATTAATCAAAGAGAAGCTGACCAACGCCCACTTATTGTCTTTACCTAACTTTTCAACGTTTGAGATTGAATGTGATGCTTCAGGTATTGGCATAGGCGCAATTCTTATGCAAGAAGGACGACCAATTGCTTACTTCAACGAGAAACTAAGCAAGGCAGCCTTAAACTACCCAACTTATGATAAGGAGTTGTATGCACTGGTTCAAGCTTTAGAGACATCGCAACACTACCTATGGCCTAAGGAATTCGTGATTCACACCGATCATGAGTCCTTGAAATACTTGAAGGGCCAACACAAGCTAAACAAAAGGCATGCGAGTTCATTGAGATGTTTCCATACGCCATCCAGTATAAGCAAGGTAAGGAGAATGTGGTCGCCGATGCACTTTCTTGCAGGTATGCATTACTCTCCACACTTGATGCAAATTGCTTGGTTTTGAGCACATTAAAAACTTATACGCTGATGACCACGAATTTTGTGAGGCATACCAAGCTTGTGAGAAAACCGCTTGTGGTAAGTTCTTTAGGCTTGATGGATTCCTACTACGAGAGAATAAGTTATGCGTACCTAATTGTTCCTTGAAGGAGTTGTTAGTGCAGGAATCTCATGGTGGGGGATTAATGAGACATTTTGGAGTTGCAAAGACTTTAGCTGTTTTGTAGGAATACTTCTATTGGCCTCACATGAGAAGGGATGTTGAGAGAATTTGTGGCAAATGTGTCACATGTAGGCAAGCTAAATCCAGAGTAAGGTCCAACGGTTTGTATACTCCTTTACCAATTCCTAGTGAGCCTTGGATTGACATCTCAATGGACTTTGTGTTAGGATTGCCTAGGACTAAACGTGGGAGAGATTCAATTTTTTTGGTTGTGGATAGATTTTCTAAGATGGCACACTTTATTCCACGTCACAAAACGGATGATGCCTCGCATGTTGCTGATTTGTTCTTTAGAAAGATTGGTAGATTACATGGCATGCCTAGAACAATTGTTTCGGATAGAGATGCTAAATTCTTCAGCTATTTTTAGAAGACTTTGTGGTGTAAGCTAGGTACTAAGCTATTGTTTTCTACTACTTGTCATCCACAAACTAATGGTCAAACTGAAGTAGTAAATAGGACTTTGTCTACTTTATTGAGGGCAATCATTAAAAAGCACATCAAAACATGGGAAGAATGTTTACCACATGTTGAGTTTGCTTATAACAGATCTGTTCATTCTGCTACTAAATTTTCACCATTTGAAATTGTGTATGGATTTAATCCTTTAACTTCATTGGATTTATCTCCTTTACCTTTGACTGAGCACGTTAATTTAGATGGCAAAAAGAAAGCTGACTTTATCAAGTAGATTCATGAGAAAGCACAACTCAACATTGAGCGAAGAACGGAGCAGTATGCAAAACAAGCCAACAAGGGGCGTCACAAGCTGCTTTTTGAACCCGGAGATTGGGTTTGGCTGCATATGAGAAAAGAGAGATTTCCGACGCAAAGACGTTCCAAATTGCTTCCAAGAGGAGATGGACATTTCCAAGTCCTAGAGCACATCAATGACAACGCTTACAAGCTAGACTTACCTGGTGAGTACAATGTAAGTGTTACTTTTAATGTTACTGATCTGAGTCCTTTTGACGTAGGTGATGATTTGAGGACAAATCTTTTTCAAGAGGAGGGGAATAGTGCAAATCATAGCACAACTTCACAAGAACTAGTTCAAGTCCCAATTGGGCCAGTTATAAGAGCACGAGCATGGAAGTTTAAAACTGTACTCAACGGACTGATTCAAGAGGCATGGACTTAAGCAAATTCATGGAGGCCCATTGAGCATGTCCCACGTGAGCAACAAAGAATCATCAACATGATTCAAGTTTTAGAAGAATTTGGCCATGGCTAAGCTTTAATTAGCATGTTTAAGAATACTCCTTTTTGGGTCTGATTGTAATGCTTGCATGTTCTTTACTTTACCCTTTTATTTGTTTTGACTTTTATGAGCATGTATGGCTGATAAACACAGCCATTTAGAGCTTCCTACTTTCCTTTTTCTATTTTAGGCATGTGATCAACCAATTAAAGAGCTAATTGTCTTTTTTTCTTTTAGGCAAGTAAGAGTTATTTCTTTACCAGATTTTAGCCCTAATTAGGATAACTATTTTAGGAATTTTCCTTGTAATGGTCAGCCTTTAAATAGGCGTCTAAGCAATAAAAGGAGATAGATCATTATTCAGTAATTGTGAGAGTATTTTCTCTGCGGTTCTTTGAAGAACTATACGAACTTATCGGGATTTCTCGTGGCATTCACCAACGACTTATCAAACGGTTCTTCCACCACCGTTTGTGGCATTTTCCTTATACTGAGATTCTTGTTTCGCAATAAACAACGGGTTGAGGTCATATATACCAAGGTTCTTGTTTATCATAAACAACGGGCCGAGGTCTATCATTCAATTCTGAACATAGAACGATCTTTGGTTCCTTTTTCGTTGTCGGATCTCGAAATAAATATTAGCGGAATGGGGTAAAGGAAATTCGGAAAAACTAGGGCATGTTAACCGAATTCGGAAACTACAAGAACACAGAATAAAGAAACAAAAAGAAAGGTTTTTTTAAGAGATAGGTACACCTAAACTAGAACTTGTGCTCTGATACCAAATGATGCAAATCCGACAAAATAACGAGATTCGACAACGAAAAAGGAACCCAAGATCGTTCTACGTTCAGAATTGAATGATAGACCTCGACCCGTTGTTTACGACAAACAAGAACCTTGGTACATATGACCTCAACCCATTGTTTATATTGCGAAACAAGAACCTCGGTATAAAGAAGACGCCACAAACGGTGGTGGAAAAACCATTTGATAATTCGTTGGTGAACGCCACGTAAAATCCCAATAAGTTCGTATAGTTCTTCAAAGAAACGCAAAGAAAATACTCTGACAATTTACTGAATAATGATCTATCTCCTTTCATTGCTTAGACACCTATTTAAAGGCTGGTCATTACAAGGAAAATTCCTAAAATAGTTACCCTAATTAGGGTTAAAATCTGGTAAAGAAATAACTCTTACTTGCCTAAAAGAAAAAAAGACAATCAGCCCTTTAATTGGCTAATCACATGCCTAAAATAGAAAAAAGAAAGTGGGAAGCTTTAAATGGCTGTGTTTATCAACCATACACGCCCATAAAAGTCAAAACAAATAAAAGGGGAAAGTAAATGGCATGCAAGCCTTACAATCAGACCCAAAAAGGAGTATTCTTAAACATGCCAATTAAAGCTTAGCCTTGGCCAAATTCTTCTGGAACTTGAATCATGTTGATGATTCTTTGTTGCTCACGTGGGTCATGTTCAATGGGCCTCCACGAATTTGCTTGAGTCCATGCCTCTTGAATCAGTCCGTTGAGTACAGCTTTAAACTTCCTTACTTGTGCTCTCGTAACCGGCCCAATTGGGACTTAAACTAATTCCTGTAAAGTTGTGCTATGATTTGCATCACCTACTCAGGGTGACAATGTCTCAGTCCTAGGAACATTCTTTGGAAAGAAAGGAGGGCACTTTTTCTTCCCAGTAGGGCTTCTATTGAATACGGAAATACACTCATAATTTGAACATTAGTGATAGAGCCCAGGAGGCAGGTTCAGAAAGCCCATGGATCTTATCAGCATTCAAATAGATGATGCTAGAAATTTTTATGTTGAGAAATCTCTGAGTTGTTCTAAGCCTGACTTAAGACACTGGAAATCATTTTCAGAAAAGGGAAAAAAATGGTTGGTGCATCTCAGAATAGAACAATAAGTATGATAGTGATTTTGCATGTAAAACTAGTCTATTTTCTTAATTAGGATGTGCTAGTTTTTTTTTTTTTTATTACTTTCTTTGTTTTTATTTTGATTTCTCGATGTCTTTGTTATGAGATCTCGTCCTCTTCTGGGTTGGTTGTAATTCTCTTTGTTCTCTTTCTTAATATATGTCGGAAGTCTGAAACAAATTGAAGAATCAAAGAAGAAAACACAGCACTTAAGGTTAGAGATGAAGAGAAGAAGAACAAGAGGGGAAGAAAAAACCAGTCAGCAGCTTTCCTGGGGCCTTACATACAGCTCTAGGTGTACCCTCTTAGCTATTAATAAAAAAAATAAAAAATAAAAGATTTAAGGATAAAAATACCCCCACTCACACAACCTAATTACTAAAATAACATCCTTTTTTGCTAACACTCACCCCACAAGCTGGAGGTGTATAAATATCACCTAACCCAGCTTGTTACACCCATTAGACAAGGCAAGCTTAAATAAAGGCTTTAAGAAAACATCACCGAACAGATCCACCAGTTTCACAAAGAAAGTCCCCACTACCTTCTTCGACAAACCCAACACAAAATGGTGGTCAATTTCAATGTGTTTTGTCCTCTTATGAAACTCTAGATTGCTAGCGATATAAATGGAAGCTTGATTATCATAAAAAATATCTGTTGGCCAAGACTCCCGCCTCTGTCCTAAGAAATTTCAACCACATATGCTCGCTCACATATGAGCCTTAGCTTGGTATTCTACTCCAACACTAGATCTTGCTACAGTATTTTGTTTTTTACTATGCTAGGTAGAAGATTACCTCCCCCTAACAGAGACAACCCAATCTGCATCAAAGTATCCAATGCTCTCATACTTTTTATTACATTTATATAATTTGCAAAGTGCCTTAAAGATGCCACAAAATCTTACCAACAGCATACCAATGTGATTGTTTGGGATTTTCGATAAACTGTTTCATCACCCCCACCGCAAAAGATATATCATGTCTAGCGACAGTCAAGTAGATCAATTTGCCAACCAACTTCCAATATCAAAGTTTGTCTTCAAAGTCTGGTCTTACATCCCTAGACCATCTCATGTTAGGATCCATAGGAGTATCAACTAGTTTAGCTCTCAACAAGCTAGTCCCACCTGGCAAGTCCAAAGAATATTCTCATTGAGATAGATTCAACCCTTTCCTATACCATATAATCTCAATTCCAAGAAAGTAATGCAGAGTATCCAAGTCCTTGATTTGAAATTTAGCTTAAAGCCACCACTTAACATATGCAATCCCACTCTAGTCAATGCTAGTAATGACAATATCATCAACTACAAGAAGTACTAAAGCCAAATGTAGAGACCATCACACTAAGCTAATCAAACCAGGCTTCAGGAAATTGCTTCAACCATAAATGACCTTATGCAACCTACATACTTTACCATCCTTCCCCTGAGCAACATACCAAGAGGTTGCTTCCTGTATACCTCTTTCTACAACTGGTATAAAGAGCAATCAAACTTAACTACCAACGAAAGCAATGCATGAAAAAAGAAATTAGTCAAGCAATAGGAAAGAAGGTCTCAAAATAAATAATACCATATGTTTGGATGTACCCCTTAGCAACCGCTCTAACCTTAAGCCATTCAATAGAACCATCAAGAAGATATTTGATAATTTCGACTCAATGCCACCTAACCAATTCCTTACCAAGAGGACGATCCACCAAGTTCCATGTTCCTCGAGTGGTCAAGGCATCCATTTCTACATCCGTTATATGCTTCCACCCAAGATTAGCAACGGCTTCAACATGTGAAGAAGGAATATATATATATATAGGAAATATACAAGCCAAAAGAACGCATAGGACTACGAAGGTGAAAAGCTAAAGCATAATAAGCAATAGGATAAGCAATGAAGGATTGCATATTATGTGTTTGAGCACTTTTCCGGTGAGCAATGGGCAAATCCAAGTCACCTCGAGATGAATCTCCGTAACAAGAAATCAAAACAATAATGAGTAGAAGAAATGGTTACATGGTGGTAGTGATGTTTGTGATTGTTTTCTTTGGGTTAGCAATTGCTAGATTTAGTAGTACAAGATTTCTAGAAGGGATAATAGTAGGAATAAGAGCATCAACGCGATCATAAATTGTTGATAGACTCAAAATAGATTCATCCGAGGACTCTACATTAGAGATATAGGGTGCCCCCCCCAAAAAAGAGAAAAAAAAAAAGGTGACATCTGTGCTAATATATTTCCTGCAAAATATGTATGGACTATAACATCTTTAATCTTTCTTAGTTTTTAAGTATAAGATATTTAACAAAATAAGGAGAGAACTTATCTTGACACAAGACATGATAAAGGAACTAAAAACACATGCACCCAAAGACACAAGACACGATAAAAGTGTTCTAATACATGATGGAGAAGGGACTTTGTCCCCCTAAAACACTGGAAAGTGTGTTGTTGAGAACAAAACTTCTTGTAAAAACAGCATCAGTCTAAAATGTTTTTAGGAACATCCACATAAAGTAGCAGAGACACTGCTATGTCAAGTAAATGCCTGTTTTTTCTTTTAGCTACTCCATTCATAGATACATGACGTTTGATGAATAATTCCTTTGGACAAAGCAAGAAGACTGAAGCTCATTTTGAACAATTCAATTGCAATATTACGAAAAATTTGAATACAAATGCCCAACTGAGTTTTCAGTTCCTGGTAAATATTGAGTAAATACATTCAAAATTCAGATATATCTTTTAACAAATAGATACAGGTCATAGCAAAAAATCATCCACAAAGGGCACAAAATATTAGCGACTAGTTAAATTCTTAACTCTACATGGACTCTAAATATTTAAATGAATAAGAGAAAATAATGATTTACTGCGAGACTCAATTCTACATGGAAAAGATGTCCTCGCATGCTTTCCAAACCTAAACACAGAGTACTCAAAACAAGAAGACTTGAACATAAGAAAAACTTGTTGCAGTTCCTGAAAAGATGGATGACTCAAATGATGCCACTAGTCAAGAGAAACACCCTGAGTAGAAGTTGAGGAAGCAGTATGACAAAAACTGGATCTACTACCACCATCACCAAAATAGTACAAGCTGTCTTTTTCTCGAGCCCTCCATCAATCCCCTTCTTTGTCTGGAGATACTAAATAATACAACCAAAAGGAATGAAGGCCACAAGATAATTATCAAGTTTAGTTAATTGACTAACTGATAATAGGTTCAAGGGAAATTTAGGCACAAAAAACACAAATTAAAGAGGCATAAAATAAAATGAAACAATATTACCACAATGAGAAATAGGTGTAACTGAACCACCAGTAAACCTAACCTTAGTGTCATGTAGTGGGTTTCAAGGGCCAAAATAAATTAGGATTACCTGTCATATGGGAGGTGCCAAAATCAATAACACATTGAAGAGATAAGAAGCAAGAAAACCATCTACACCTGAATAGGTCACAATAGCATTACAAGTAAAATACTGAGTTTGGAGTTGTTGAACCATGTGAACAAGATTGTTATTCCCCTCTCATGACACAATAGATGATGTACTCAAATCCCCAATAGAATGGCTAAAATCCCCAATACAATGGCTGGGTGCACAGTGCACTTGAAGTTTCAACATTGGAATAACCCTCGGTAAAATATCTGTTGGCCCAAGTCAATTTCCCATGGAGTCATGGGCTTCCTTACAACAATGTGTGAAAATGCGGGAATCATCACACCAAATTCCTTATCCTGATACACTACCTCTGCCCCGACCGCTTACCAAACCCCATCCTCATCCTCTTAACACTTCCTTGCCATAGTTGGAGGCAGTGCTAAGCATGACTGAACTATCATGGGAAAAAGCGTAGACTGAGAGTCATCTGTGGTGATATGTTGGATTCTAGCATATGCTTCATTCATGGGTAGTATGGATTCACCCGCAAGAATTTGATAACGGATGGGTTGAAGCTAAGGTCTCAATCTAGAGAAAAACTTGGCAGCCAAAAACTCAGCCCTTTGCCTCTTAATCATCTCAACGTCAAAGCTGGTTGATAGACGTTGAGTTCCTCACAGATTCCCATCAAAGTACCATAGCATTTACTAATGGACCTAGCTTCTTGGTCATATTTTAAAAACTTCTCATATAAGTCAAAAACATGAGTTTGATTTTTACCCTGTCAGAAGCTTTCATGAAGATCATCCCATACAGTCTTGCTTGTTCTATGAAACATCACGTTTGTAGCAATTTGTGGCTTCATACTATTCCACAACCACACAAGCAATATGTCATCTCTTTCATCCATATCTTCATAATCCGAGTCTAGAGACGGAGGAGAATGCAAAAAATAATTGGACCTTCCTTTCACATTAATATACACACACAGGTAGTTAAAGGATCCAAATAAATTGATGGCTGTGATCTCTATGTTAACAGTATCAGCTAAAGCTCTCTCTGTAGATGCCATCAAAACCATTCCCTACACACTACAATCAGCCCACATGGGTATCAGGAATACATAACACAGGAACTCTGCAAAATCAGGCAGCACACACAGGCACGGAAGAGTGCTCATACTAAGACACAGAACCGCACTCCAGATTCAACAGGAAGCTGCAACCACAGAACCGAAGTTTCAGTATCCTAGGAGGAATCATAGACGTAAATATTCTCACTCATCTTGTCAAAGTTGGTTTTGAGCACACAGAGCAGAGAAGACCCATTTTGAAGTTTGACCACACAAAACCAGGCAGACCACAACGAAGCACCCCAGACACTTAAAACAGCAATCAAGACACTCCACAACCAACCTGCCAGCAGCTAGAACCATAGGCAAGCATGAAAACAACAATTACAGCATGATAATAGTATCATCACTGAACCAGAAGCCAGATAAAACATCAGAACAGCAACAGCAGACAGCAAGAAAAAGTACAGTGCTGTCTTTACATAGCAATCTGCCATAAGCCACACAAATACCCACAAGAGTGGCTCATAGCTGAGAGGAGAACTAAACGACTCTCAAATCAGGGAAAAAATATCTACTTCAAGGGTTGGCAAGGGACAGAAAAGGAAAGGAAGCTTATGACTGTAACTACACAGATTAATCAGGTTCAGAGAAACTGCTTTGATACCATGTTGTAAATCTGAAAGAAATAGAGGAATCAAAGAAAATACAGTACTGGGGATTAGATATGACAAAAAGAAGGAAAAAATCAGTCGGCAGTTTTCTGCAGCCTTATGTACAGCTCCAGGTCTGCCCTCTTATATATTAATAAGAATAATAATAATAAATGATTTTAAGGACAAAAATACCCCTCACACAACCTAATTACTAAAACAAAATATTTCTTTCTAACAATATATTTCTTTGGTGATTAAAAAAAAAAAAAACAAGAAATATGGAAAGCCAGGAAAAATAGAATAAGAATATACATTCCACTCTTAATACTTACGGGAATACTAGGATCCAGTTTTCCACCTCCAATCAAGGTGCCATTCTGGAAATTAAGGGGATACACTTGCTTCCCAAATTTGTGATCCCGGTCACTCTTCCACGCGATGTTCTTCCTGTTGACCTTCAATTCAGCCTTGCCATGAATAAAAGTGTAAGTGTCATTAAACAAACTCCAGGCTATCAACCCACAAGGCACAATTGGGAGACCGTTGTTTGACTCTTCAGGTTTGCATGAACTCGTGTGATTGTATTTCAGCCCATGTAAGAGCTGCCCATCACTTCTACTCTTGACATACCTGGAGAATTTAGGGAGCTTTTGTAACACAGAATGATTGCATGAAGCAGAAAAAATACACAGATGAACACATGAAGGTTGATTCGTTAGAAACCAAACAGGAAGAAAAACTTTGGCATGAAAAATGCCCATGCTTAAGGTATTGAAAGCCAATCTATTGCAAAAAAACCCACAGAAAACAAGTATCTTTACATTAGCATTCAAAACCTTAGTATGGAATCATGTCAGTAAAGATTTCACTCCTACATTATTACAAAGATCCTATTTTCCATTGTTTGTCTCTCTCATAAAGGTAATCTGCTGTAAGAGGACACAGCATGAATTTCTAATGCAGGGGAATGATGAGAATCAACAAGCACCATTTAAGGATCCACTGCAAGTTCCAGATGGGCCAATCACAAGGTCAAGAACTAAAAAGATCTAGGAAGCAATGCAAGGATTGGTGCAATCCACTTGGGCCAAGTTTGCAAATTTATCAAGCAAGACCCCAACATTCAAGACTACAACGGGCCCGCCGGGGGGGGGGGGTGTGGTGGGGCGGCATAGCCTTGTGTTTAGAGTAGATTTTTTATTTCAGTAAGTATAGGCATGTGGGCCTATTTTATGTTCATTAGTTATAGGCGTTTAGGGTTACGTTATTTGAATTCAATGTGGGGTTATTTTATGTTTCTTAGTTATAGGAGTTTAGGGTTACTTTATTTGAATTTTGAATTTGAATTTATATTTGAATTTGAGTTTGAATTTAAATTTGAATTTGAATTTAATTGGAGGGGTTTATAAATAGAATTGTAGCCACATTCTACAAAAAAGAACATTGAACAAAAATGTGAGGTTTTGTTCCTTCTATTGGTTCTTCAAAGAACTTGTGAACTTATCAAGGATACTTCCTTGTGGTGTTCAAATTTTATACCTTCGATTCTTGATTTAATTATAATCATTGGGCCAAGGTTTGTTAGTTTATACCTTTAGTTTGCGTTTCATTTATAAACGTTAGGTCAGGGTTTTCTATCCAAAATCTGAATTTTAGCTTTCTTGGGCAAGTATTCCAATATTGATCGTTGGGTTTCAACACGTGTTGGTTGAGGTTTGCATCATTTGGCAACTATTCCAATATTGATTGTTGGGTTTCAATGCGTGTCGGTTGAGGTTCGCATCATTCGGCAAGTATTCCAATATTGATTGTTGGGTCTCAATGCGTGTCGATTGGAGTTCGCATCATTTGGCAAGTATTCCAATATTGATTGTTGGGTCTCAATGCGTGTCAATTGGGGTTCACATCACTTTCCTATCATAATTTTTTGGAGGCAACTTCCAATATTCAAATCAAACAATGAGGCAGAATTACACTGAAGAAATAAAGAAACAGGGAGAAACTTTAACAGAAGTAAAACAAAGAACTCACTTGCTCCGCTCAAAATGGAGATGAAAGAATTCTTACCGCCGGTGGTTTTGATAGTAGTTGTCAAGCTGATAGTAGATATAAATTGGAGCTTTCATGGGCTTGTACACCTAATGGAAGCCTCAAACACAGAATCCACAGATGTGAAGTTCAAGGACAAAAACCTTTAGAGTTATCAATTATGAATTTTCCTATGTAAGCAATAGATATAAGTAAGAAAATTTTCAAATTAAAGAATTTCATGCAATGGATTGATGTGCTGTGGCTATTGAGTGGTTAGGCACCTAAAATAAGCTTTAGAAACCTAAGACATGGCTCTGAAGCACCACTGCCTCATTGGTGCCCTTGGATCTGATTTAGTTCTTTCTACCGTTCACCAAAATCTAAACCAAATG
Source organism: Malania oleifera (assembly GCF_029873635.1). Lineage (NCBI taxonomy): Eukaryota > Viridiplantae > Streptophyta > Magnoliopsida > Santalales > Ximeniaceae > Malania > Malania oleifera. The sequence continues at coordinate 54,701,616 of NC_080423.1, forward strand.
ATGATCCTCATCTTATTGTAAGAACCAAATTCAGAAACTTGTGGTTGGTTGATTTGCTTACCAAAGCAGCCAGATACTGCTCCTGCTACATCTGTTATTAGTATGTTCATCCACAAACCCTATGCTAAAGATAAGCAACTCAAAAAACTTTGCAGTGTCTAATGTTCCGTAAAAATCTATATTCTATAACAAACAACAACAACAAACCAAGCCTTAAGTCCCACTAGGTGGGGTCAGCTACATCAATTATTTTCTGCCAATTTACACAATCATGGCAATTACCTCCAACAAGATAAGGCTATTAAATCCTTACTATCTCATTCCAAGTTATTTTAGGTCTACCCATATCCCTAACCCTTCTATACTAAGAAAATTTTCATACAAAAGGCATTCCCATTTGGCGAACAAGGCTTAAATGATGTCAGCCTGACAGTTCAGTTATCAATTGTTTGTCTATATGAGACGAGCTACAGAGTTTTGCAGATCAATTCTGACAAAAGAGTGTTATCTCATGGCGAATGTCATGTTTCAGCTATTAGCTTGAGCTTTCCCCTTTTTAGTTTGGCCTTCACAGAGGGTGTTTAATAATATATCTCATTGTAATATCACAGTTCATCATTTTTGCTCGAACAGTGTTTATCATGATTGCCAAAAGACATCACAAAAGTTTTATGTAACTGGAAAAATACAATGTATTTTCGAATGAATGGTCAGCATTTTGTGAATAGTCAAGTAACCCTTCACTTTATTAATATGGCACACTTATTATTTTATTCTTCTTTTGGAAGGCACCTAATGGTGCCATTATTAAATCTTTCTTTGCCCATTATTACAAGGTTACTGTGTGTCACAGAGTATTATTTATCTTCTATGTATATTCGGCATATTATAAATACAGTGCGAGTCTGGGAGATAATCATTTATGGATGGCATTAGTTAGTAGAGCACCGATCTAAGACCCAATGCCACAGGGCCATCGCAATCAAGTCACCACGAAACCAAACCCAATAGCTCCTTACCCATATGATTTCCCATCACTATCACCAAACTCTACACCTAAGCAGTGAGTCCCAAGTCTGGACCTGGACCTGGATCTGCCAGAATCACCATTAGAAAATAACTCAAACCACTGCAAGTTTGATCTGACCTTTTTCATAGAAAAATAAACTTTATCGAGAGAAGAAAGAATACATAACTAAGATAAGAAATCATCAAAAAAAAAAAAGAAACAGAGAGAAAGAGAAAAGGAAAGGCAAAATATATATATATATATATATATATATATACATACAAGAAACCAGGCTAACAAAGCCTTCCAAGTTCCAATCACAATGAATGTTAGAGGAACCCACACCACAAAAACAACTGGCAAGAAAATGAATTAAATCAATAGATGAATGTGATCTCAAAAATAAAAACATTTCTTTCAGGTCAAATCACCCCAAGAACAAACAGAAAAAACTGCACATCGCCGTTAAGTCCTTGCATCCTTATGCCTCCAAAAACTTCTAAATTCAATCAGGAAAGTAGCTTCTAAGGAACTAGAGCACACCGAACATTCTCTGAACAAACCAAAAAGCTTGTTCCATAAACTCCATTCCACATGTCAATGAAGAAAAAGAAGAGCATGAGTCTCACAGCTATAACAGCACATCACACACAAATGGAGCATCAATAGAAGATACCTATGAAATGACAAGGGCCTTTCATGAGAAACTCTAACTCCAATATTAGCATCCCACCCATTCATTTCCAAGCCAATTTACTGTTAATAATTCCAATAGAAATGAAAGCAACATCTTTGTTAATACTTTATTTAATGATTTCTTAGTTGGCTCAGGGTTTAATGATTTTTTTTTTTTATTATAGATTGTTTGGTTGGCAGTGATCATGGTGCTGGCAACAGCACACTATCATTGCAGGTAGAGTTTGTAACCAAAATTAAACTTAGTATAATTTAATTAATTAATGTTAACTAGATTTGGTGTCTGCTAGGTGCATTAAGCCCAATGCCTGCTGAGGTACGATACATGTAATGGTAGAATGTCCATTCCCAAAGGGAACATAAGGTGGGAATGGTCATGGGAATGCTGAAAGATGCTCCAAACCAAACAGCCAATAGATCAACATCCACTATCCACTTTAAAATAATAGACTTCCTAATCCTCACATCAACAAATACTTCTGTATTCCAGTTCTTCAAGTTTCAACATCTTCATAAACCTACAACACTCCCATCTCTCACAAGAACAGTTCATCCAAAACTCCTCAACAAAGAAGAAAAGAAGAATGGAAAGCCACATATTTTCAGAACTAAATGGAGTGGGATCCCACCTCATTTTAGAAGAGTACAAAATGGAAATGATTCAAGAGCAGCTTAACAAGAACCTTCTCAGAAATATCAAGTAAACATATCACTAGCAAAAGGGAAATCTCGCAAAACTATCAAATGACTCTAAGCTAAACATAACCCTTACAACCACTCAGCTTCTCATCCGGAAATCTAATGACATTAAAATCCCCAGCCAGCCAGGAGCACAAAAACCAAAACCTATAAGAAAGCTTTTGTCAGAAATAGAATCTAAAACCATATTGAGAAGGCCAATAAACAGAAGAAATCCACCTCTCTCCATTGAAAAACCAACAAAATATATAGAGTTAAGGATCTGAGAAAACTTAGTGACACGCCTAGTAGCCCACTCTGTGGTTGGACCCCCAACGACCCCAGAGGAAGGAAGGCGCTCCCACTCCTTAAGAAGAACATTCCAGATGTTCCTAATTAGGCTCTTATCAATAAATTGAAGCTTTTTGCCTACAATAATACAATGCTAGAAGAAACTCTCAAGATTATCTCTCTTAATGCTAATTTATATCCTTTTGACTCCTCACAATCAAGCTTTCTTATAAGAACCATTCACTGCCATCCTTGCCCATACCCTTCTTTCCCCGGTAAACATTTGAAGTAGCCAGTTCTTGCAACTCGTTTCCAACTCTTTTTTTTCCTATCATAAGACAAAGGCACGACCAAACAACCAACCTGACCCCTTGACCAAACATGTGAACTTCAACCCCAAACGCCCGAAGAGCCCTTGAGGCTCTCAGTTGTCCCTCTCACCCCCAAATGGATCCACAGACACAACATCCCCACTTTCTAATGATTACCTTTGGCATTGATTGGAATTAATGAGAACTTCAGCTTGCTATGAAATTGCTATCACAAACGCTCAAAGGGAAAACAATAGCACGGATGTAACACCCTTGCCAAATGAAAAAGGAGGAAAGCATAAAGTGAGAGAACTACAAGCCTCTCTCACCAACATCCTTCGCCCCCTCCCTATTGAGAATATCAACACTCTTTGCAAAAGATCGGTCTCGCAATTGCACAGCTTCAACAGCAACAAGAAGAAGAAGCCTTTAGTCCCACTAGGTAGGATCGGCTATATGAATTTTTTTTTACCAATTCACACAATCTAGGGCATAGTAGTTAAAAACACACCTAGGCACAAGGCACAGTGAGGCGACCAAGTTAGCGCCTCATGTTGGCCTAACAAGGCTTAATCTCAGTTTTGATAATGACAAACAAAGGACTTTAATTGTGTGTTCAAGTGAAGTTTCAGGTATTATGTTTTACAAGAACAATGGTTCATTATTAAAGTTCAAAAGCCATGAAGAAAACAAGCTAAATGAAGATTGGCTAAAGCTTGGATGAAAGCTTCAAGACATGAAGACTTTATGTTTATTTGATGTATAATGTATTAGAAGTCTTATGTAAGTACTTCTCAAAGTTTAAGTTTGTTTATGAAGCTCATAGGATAAACTGGACTTAGAGACCTGTTTTAAGAACTTGAAAATATTCTTTCAAAGTCCAAATATCTTTTCAAAAGAAGAAAAATGAATTTTGGAATCAAAAATAAAAGGAAAAATGAATTTCAAAGAGTTCGGGCGACCGAGGCTCAAGCTCAGTTGACTGAATGCAGTAAACTAAACAACTTGTTCTGGCAACAATGATTTTAGGCAACCGGACACTTGGTTCAGTCGACCGAATGGGTTTTGTTATTGATAAAAGCCAAGACATTGTTGGTTCGGGTGACCGAACTAAAAGTTCAGTTAACCAAACAGGTTCAAGCGACCAAAAGGCTACTGTCTGTTTGAAATTCATATCTTTTAGTGACCGAGCTATCAATTCAGGCGACTGAAGTTAGCGATTTAAGTTGCGAACAATGTGATTTCTTTCCGTTTTCAGAATATACTGCTTCCAAACTTAAGGCAAATGGTCATATTTCAAAACCCATCTATTTAAGGGTAACCCTAATCATGTTAGGGCAACTAATCGCACAAAATACTCATTGATTTCAACCTTCATACGCTGTGTGCACTGTTCTTCACTGCTGAAAATCAATTTCTGGTTTTTGCTCTTGTTTTCACATCTTTCAATCTAGAAAACCCTAGAGAACTTGTTGAGCTTCATAGCATCTTATTGTTGAGAGTATATTAGTAATTTTAATCTATACAAATCCCCTCTTTTGAGAGAGTTTCATCTTGTACGAAGATCTGCTGCTGTAATTTGTTTTGTAAACAATCGATTCAGGGATAGAATCGGCCTAGCAAGAGGGGTGTTCTTGCTAGAGAGGTGCTCCACCTACTGAAAGGAGAGAGGTACTCCACCTATTGAATGGAGAGAGTTAGTGAAATCCTCACAGCAGGTTGCTTGAGGCAAGGACGTAGACACGTTGCCGAACCTTGTAAAAAATCTCAGTGTTCTTCTGTCTCTTTATCTCTTTAATTTCTTGCACTTATATATATTGATATTCATCTACTTTGAATGATTTATTGAGTTGGGAATGGTATGAATGTTGTAAATGATCAAAATTGATTTGTGAATGCCCTAGATGATTTAAATAATTTTTTTAATCAAAATCTGCTGTAGCTACAGATTCAGACCTGATTTAATTTGCTGGGATTGATTGTAATGGTTGATTAATTATCTAAATACAAGAATAAGTAGTTGTGATTGATCATATTGTTATTGATATTAATTTGTCAAGAATATTGTTGATATTGAGAATTGATTTTATATTTAGGATTGTTGATTGGTATAGTTGTTCGCTGATTAGATTTCCGTGGTGTTTGAAATAGTTCAGGCACGCGATAAATAAGTTTTAAAATTAATCAAGCTTCCGCATGTTAAAATTTTAAAACACCCAATTCACCCCCCCCCCTTTTTTTTCTTGGGATTACACCATCACTTTCAGTTAGTATCAAAGCATAGGTTGCAATATATCATAATAGGTAGTTGCACAAAGATCACAATGGCAAGCCTAGGTGTGTCCCCATTCGGTGAAGAATAATCCTCTACTAAACCCCCAATCTTTTGCGGTGTAAATTACACCTTCTGGAAACAAAGAATGAGAATATTTTCACAAACGATGGATTGGAGAGTTTGGAGAGTCATAGTCCAAGCAAACTATGTTCCTTCTAAGATCACTGAAAATAAGGAAATTTCTAAGGAAGAAAATGAAATGAATGAGGCTGATATGAAACAATTGCAGATAAATTCTAGTGCAATGAATGTCATGTATTGTGCGTTAGACGCAAACAAGTTTAATAGAATAATGGGCTGCAAGATTGCCAAGGAAATCTGGGAAAAGCTAGAAATAACCTATGAGGGAACCGTAGATGTCAGAAATAGCAGAATAGACATGTTCACTAGTGAGTATGAAGCCTTCAAGATGAACCCAGAAGAATCTGTATTGAGCATGTATTAGGTTCACCTACATTATAAATTCCCTAAACGCATTTGGGAAAAACTACCCAAGATATGAAATGATTAGGAAAAATCCTTAGAGGACTTCCATTTGTTTGGGAACCCAAGGTCACAGCTATAACTGAAGGTAGGAATCAAAAAGCTATAACCTTAGACGAACTCATTGACTTCTCACGTACGAGATGGCCATTAATGAAAGAACAACTGAAGTTGGCAAAGCTAAGAAATTCATCGCACTTAAAGCTTCCAAAGAAAGCTCGAGTAATGATGAAGATGAAGAGATGGATGATGATATGACCTAACTTTATTCACCAGACGACTAGGTAGATTCTTTAAAAAGAATAAAAAGTTTGCTAGAAAATTTCAAGGATCTAAAATGGACATAGGAGAAACAAGCAAGAAAGAAACTAAAGCAAAACCTCCAACATGTTATAATTGCAAAAAGGTAGGTCACATTAAACCTGACTATCCACAGCTCAAGAAAGAGTCTAAGAAGAAAAAAAAAGGCAATGAATGCCACAACTTGGGATGACTCCAACTCAAGTAGCTTGGAAAGTGACTCGAGTGATTAGGAGGTGGCAAACTTCTGTCTCATGGCGGTAAATGATGAGGTAAATTCTTATTCAAATTCCTTCATTGACTCTAGTGATGAATCTTGCAATGATCGTGTGATAGCATGCCATCATACATTGAAATACAAATCAAACTACTTAAATTGCATAAAAGCTTTATTAGTGTTCAAAAGAAACAACACACTAAAAAACAAGAATGACATGTTAATGAACAAATTAGAGTCAACTCACTCTGTTGAAAAAGAAAAGGATTCATATATAGCTGAACTAGAGAGTAAGACTAACAAGATGTCAAACGAACTAGAGAACTTGAAATCACAAGTCACTTGTGAAAATGAGAAAGATTTAAAGATAACTAATCTAGAAAGAAAGGTAGAAGATCAGTTGAAAATAATCTACAACTTTACAAGAGGAAAAGAAAATTTTGACAAATTAGTTGGGTCTCAAAAGATGTCTTTAGACAAAGAAGGCATTGGATTTATTGGAATATAAAATAGGAGGAAAAAAAACCTCTACATAGGCTATTTTGTAAAAGAATTCAAAAACTATGCGAGCTCTTCCTCAACCAATGCATACACACACACACCACATGTTTCTTATGTAAAGAGAAGGGTCATGTAAAATTTGAGTGCCCATTTAAAAGAAAACATGTTAAAACTAAATATGTGTGGAAAGTCAAAGAAACCTCTAAAACAAACCTAAAAGGACCAAAGAAGATTTGGGTACCTAAAATAACAACTTGAATCCTTTTGTAGGTATGTTTTAGGTCCACCCCTTCGAAAGACAAGTGGTACTTAGACAGTGGATGCTCAAGGCTCATGACGGGAGATAAGTCCAAGTTCACATCATTAACCCTAAAGCAAGGTGGACATGTCACTTTTGGAGACAATGTTAAAGGTAAAATTATCGGCACCGGCAAAGTCGGTAAGGAACCCTCTTTAATAATTGAGAATGTCATGTTAGTTGAAGGTTTAAAGCATAACCTGTTTAGCATTAATCAACTCAATGCTAAAGGATTTGACATAACATTTAAAAGGGATAAGTGCATAGTTGAAAATACAGAAAAACACGAAATACTCTTCATTGCAAATTAAGTTGAAAACATGTATTGCATAAACTTTGAAAACCTAGAATCTACAACAAACAACAACAAAACCAAGCCTTAGTCTCACTAGGTAGGGTCGGCTATATGAATCCTTTTCCGCCATTTTATGCGATCATGGACCATTTCTTTTGATAGATTCAAGGATATTAAATCCCTACTCACCCTTTCTTCCCAAGTTATTTTAGGTCTACCTCTACCCTTTTTACTGCCCCCCACAATAACTAAGTCACTATTCCTCACAGGTGCACTATGTGGCCTACGTTGCAAGTGTCCATACCATCTGAGTCGTCCCTCCCTTATCTTCTACAGGAGCTACACCTAACTTACCACGAATATGTTCATTCCTTAATTTATCTAAAATCTCAAGACGTAAAATGTCTTACGGTCGTAAATGAATCCAACTGGTTAGGGCATAGGAGATTAGGACACGCTAGCATGGACCTCTTATCCAAGTTAGCTAGGAAGAACTTAGTTAAGGGCTTACCCAACACAAAGTTCACAAAAGACAAAGTTTGTGATGCTTGCCAACTTAGGAAGCAAATCAAGACAAGATTTAAAAAAAAGCAATTGATATCCACTAGAAGGACATTGGAGTTAATTCATCTACATTTGTTTGGCCCCACTAAAACACAAAGTCTAAAAGGAAAGCAATACGCATTCGTCATAGTTGATGACTACTCCAAGTTCACCTGGGCATTATTTTTAGCCTCCAAAGATGAAGTGTGTAAAATGCTTACCAATTTGTGCAAGAAACTTAAAAATGAAAAGGGCTATGGTATTTTACACATAAGAAGCGATAAAGGTGGAGAGTTCAAAAATAAAGACGTTGAAAACTTCTGTGATGAAAATGGGATTTCTCACAACTTTTCAACACCACGAACACCTCAACAAAATGGAGTTGTTGAGAGAAAGAATAGATCACTACAAGAAATGGCTAGGACTATGCTAAATGAGCATAACTTACCTAAATATTTTTGGGCTAAAGCTGTAAATACTGCCTGTTATGTAATGAACCGAGTCTCCATTAGAGTTTAATATAAAATAAAACCCCTTACAAGCTTTGGAAAGGAAAGAGACCGAACATTTCATACTTCCATGTATTTGGATGTAAATGTTTTGTCCTAAATGATAAAGGGGGGCTAGGAAAATATGTTGCAAAATCAGATGAAGGAATTTTTCTATGATATGCTCTGAATAGTAAAGCATTTACGGTCTACAACAAAAGAACATTATCTGTAGTAGAATCTATTCATGTTGTATTTGATGAAGTCAACCCATTCTCTTCTAAAACCAATGATAATGATGATCCAGACATAGTAAAAGGTTTAGAGACTTAACAATTCATGATAGCAAAGAAGAGAGCATTGAAATTAATGAACCATCTGATAATGACTCTCTAGAGCAAGTTGAATTGCCAAAAGAATGGAAATTCGTAGAACCACCCTTAGGACCAAATCATTGGTCAGCCATCACGAGGGGTGTCAGCTCGTTCTTCACTAAAGAACCTATGTGATCATTGTGCGTTCTTGTCACAAGAGGAACCTAGGAACATTAATGATGCAATTAACGATGATTCATGGGTATTAGCTATACAAGAAGAACTAAATCAATTTGAGAGATATATAGTTTGGAAGTTAGTTCCTAAACCCGACGATCATTCAATAATAGGCACTAAATGGGTTTATAGGAATAAAAAGGATGAAAACGGCATAGATGTCCGTAACAAGGCTTGACTAGAAGCAGAAGGTATTGATTTTGAAGACTTCCATTTTCCAAATCATGTCTTTAGATTGACGAAAGTCTTATATGGGTTGAGAGCTCTTGGTATGAGACATTGAGTGGCTTTCTACTAGGAAGTGGATTCTCGAAAGGAAAGATGGATAGCACTCTCTTCATCAAAACCCAAGCGAATGATATGCTTATCATACGAAATTATGTGGATGATAACATATTTGGTGCTACAAATGAGAACTTATGTAAAGAGTTTGCTACATGCATGCAAGACGAGTTTGAGATGAGCATGATGGGCGAACTAACATATTTTCTAGGAATTCAAATCAAACACGCTAAAAATGGCACATTCATTAACCAATCTAAGTACATAAAAGATCTGCTCAAGAAGTTTGACATAGAAGGTGGCAAGGCATTGGGAACACCAATAAGCACTTCCACTAGTCTGGATAAAAATGAGCAAGGGAAACCGAAAGATGTAAAATACTACCGAGGTATGATTGGTAGTTTGCTCTACTTAATAGCCAATAGACCAGACATTATGTTCAGTGTTTGTATATGTGCTAGATTTCAAGAATCACCTAAGGAATCACATCAAATTGATGTTAAAAAAATTTTAAGGTATTTGATAGGTACTATAGACTTAGGTTTATGGTATCCTAAGGATATATCCTTTGAAATTATCAGCTACTCTGATGCGGACTATGCCAAGTGCAAAATTGACCGCAAGAGTACAAGTGGTACATGTCACTTCTTAGGATGATCTCTAGTATCTAGGTTTTCCAAGAAACAAAATTTCGTAACATTATCTACCGTTGAAGCTGAATATGTTGCAGCTGGCAGTTGTTGTGCTCGAGTGTTGTATATGAAGCAACAACTTAAAGACTATAATTTGGAATATGAGGTTGTTCCTATAAAATGTGATAACACTAGCGACATTAATATATCCGAAAATCCGATATCTCACTCAAGGACTAAGTGCATCGACATAAGACATCCTTTCCTTAGAGATCATGTGCAAAAGGAAGAATGTAAATGTACAAATGGAGGCAGGACATGAACATGAACATATGAATGATCCCCCCCAAGAAGTACCACCTACTCATTTTGGTTCTGCTAATGATCCTCCTGTTTGGTTTTTTGCTTATCATCAGGATATGGATGCGCAATATAGTACTATTCGTGCAGATATCGATTCTAAATTTAATGCACTTCAGCAAACCACCCAATCCAATTTTAGTTCCTTTGATCAGCAACTCACCTGCATTGAAGGCAACACGAGTAGTGGTTCCTCATCCAGAGGGAAAGCTCCCATGGTAGCAAGTTCGAGTGAAGAGGACGACGATGATGAGGAGAATGAAAGCTCATCTAGTGACGATGCTACTGAGGAAGACTAGATGAGAGTTGTTGTTTAAAACACTTATTTGGAACATTGAAATTCTGTTTGTAATTTTTTTTTTTTTTTGTTTAAAAAAAACACTTCTTTGGAACATTGAAATTCTGTTTGTAATTTTTATTTTTTTATTTTTTTTAAAAAAAAAAAAACACTTTCACATGACTGCTATGTGCTTTATCTAAAATCATTATGTGTTCTACTTAGGCAATACTGAATATGTCTGCATGCTGAATATTGAATGCTTGTTTATGACTTTCTATTGATTGTCATCCTTGTGAGATGCATGTTGGACGTTTGGTGAACTTATGTTTTGCTACATATGTTTATATTGAATATCCTTTTTGCTAATCTCAAAAGGGGGAGAACTAGCAAAATAAATGATATGTTCATATGTCAAAAGAAAGAGAACAAGGCAATATATATACTATGAACTATGGGAGATTAACATACTGGGAGAACAATATGTATATGTACTATGATATATGTACAATGAGCTGGGAGAACAAGCAAAATGAAGATATGCACGCTTGTATTTTTGAGAAAATATGCTTATACTGAATATATTGAACATATGCAAACTTGTACTTGTATTTCCTAAGGGGGAGAATACTGAAATTTATTCATTTAAATATTATAATTATGCTTATTGTACGGGGGAGCCTTTTCAAGGTTACCTTATTTTGCTCTTTATTTATCATCATAAAAAACGGGGAGATTGTTGGCCTAACAAAGCTTAATCTCGGTTTTGATAATGACAAACAAAGGACTTTAATTGTGTGTTCAAGTGAAGTTTCAGGTATTATGTTTTACAAGCACAATGGTTCATTATTAAAGTTCAAAAGCCATGAAGAAAACAAACTAAATGAAGATTGGCTAAAGCTTGGATAAAAGCCTCAAGAGATGAAGACTTTATGTTTTTTCGATGTATAATGTATTAGAAGTCTCATGTAAGTACTTCTCAAAGTTTAAGTTTGTTTATGAAGCTCATAGGATAAACTAGACTTAGAGACCTGTTTTAAGAACTTGAAAATATTCTTTCAAAGTCCAAAAATCTTTTCAAGAGAAGACAAATAAATTTTGGAATCAAAAATAAAAGGAAAAATGAATTTCAGAGAGTTCAGGCGACTGAGGCTCAAGCTCAGTCGACCGAATGCAGCAAACTTAACAACCTGTTTTGGCAACACTGAGTTCGGGCAACTGGAGACTTGGTTCAATCAACCGAATGGGTTTTGTTATTTATAAAAGCCAAGACAATGTTGATTCGGGCAACCGAACTAAAAGTTCAGTCGACCGAAATTCGTGATTAATGGAGTGTATAATGTATTTTGTTTTATTAATTAGTTTAGCGCACATAAGAATTTATCATAGATAAGAACAATGAGAAATATAAATACGCGCACACACGTAATTTTTCTATCAATGGTGGTTTAAAACAAATGCAAATCTGTTGCCATTACCAAATAACTTAGTCGAACTAAAGGATCCAAAATATACTAAAACTCTTTCTAAGAAGGGTTAAAAGCTTAAAAACATGCAAGTACGCTAATATGCACATGGTTGTGTGTGCTTGAAAACAATTCACAGCTGTTACGCCGGCTTCCCGTTACACCCGTTACCGTTCCGTTGCACTACCCGCTACCACAATTTAAAACCATGTTGCCAAACTTTGTAAAAAATCTCGGTGTTCTTCTTTCCCTTTATCTCTTTAATTTCTCGCACTTATATATATTGATATTCATCTGCTTTGAATGATTTATTGAGTTGGGAATGGTATGAATGTTGTGAATGATCAAAATTGATTTGTGAATGCCCTAGATGATTTAAAAAAATTTTTTAATCAAAATCTGCTGTAGCTACACATTCAGACCTGATTTAATTTGCTGGGATTGATTGTTATTGGTTGATTAATTATCTAAATACAAGAATAAGTAGTTGTGATTGATCATATTGTTATTGCTATTAATTTGTCAAGAATATTGTTGATATTGAGATTTGATTTTATATTTAGGATTGTTGATTGGTATAGCCGTTCGCTGATTAGATTTCTGTGGTGATTGAAATAGTTAGGGCACATGATAAATAAGTTTCAAAATTAATCAAGCTTCCGCACGTTAAAATTTTAAAACACCTAATTCACCCCCCTCTCGGGATTACACCATCACTGTCACCTCATCCTTCTTCAGGCGAGGCAATCTTCAAGAGGCGCAGGTAGGCGCACTGAAGCTCACTAATTTTTCAGGTGCAGTGAGTCGCACCTTGAAATTTTTGAAGCCGTAAAGAAATAAAACACAGCCAGAACCAGCCCCAGCCCAAGCCCTTCGTCTTTGACCGTTCAGAGCAGCACAAAACCAGCAGGAGAAGTTCATCTTCAACCAATCTATCCTTTGAAGCAGTACAAAACCAGCAGGATCCTTTCGTCTTCGATCCTTTGAAGTTCAAACCAGCACGAGGCTTTCGTCTTCAACCCCTCGAACCAGCAGGAGCTCTTCGTCTTCGAGCCTTTGAACCAGCAGGAGCCCTTTGTCTCGTCATCGAGGTTCGAGCCTTCCTGAGTCATCAGGCTTCTTCTTCAGTTCTTTTTATTTTTCAGTAATTCTTCTGCTTCTTCTTTTTCAGTTCTGCTGCCTCCTGCCGGCTGCTTCTTCTCGTAATATTAATTTGCATTAAGCCTCTAAGTTAATATTATATAATGTGTAATTAATTATGTAGTTTAATGCAAGTTTATACTTTATAATTAATAAATAACATTTTTTACTGAATTTTGCTGCTGTTTTCTAATTTGTTTGGAAATGCAGTGTACAAACTATACATTTTTTCTGAAATATATTAATATATAACATTTTTTACTGAATTTAGATGCTGTTTTATTGTACTCTTTTCTTTTGTTATTGAAGATGCTTTTGGGCCTTCAGCCTGGCAATTTTATTTCATTTCTATTTTGAAGCTTGAAATCTTGCATGCGTAATTACTTTTGTTGAACTATGCTTGTTTCATTTCACTTGGAACTTGGTACTTGGTTGTCATAATTACTATTGAATATTTTGGCATTTTAAACTCTAATATAACTTTTGATGTGTTTTTATATCAATTACCCACCAAATAGGCATTGCACACAATCCTCACCTTCGTGAGGCGCGCGCCTTGGCTCCAAGTACCCTCTGCGCCTCGGTGCGCCTTGCGCCTTTAACTACTATGAGGGCATTTTCCTGAACTAAATTAAGAGTTGTTAGATCCTTCCTTGCAAACTTATTCCAAGTTATTTTAGGTCTACCCTACCTCTTATAGCATCATTAACAATAACTAGCTCTCTCCTCCTTACTAGCGCACTATTTGGCCTTAGTCTCAAATGCCCAAACCATCTAAGGCCTGCCACTCCTTCATCTTATCTTCTACAAATGGTATTCCTAGCTTGTGAATATATTCATTCCTTAATTTATTCTTTAATGTTTTACCACTCATCCACCTTAGCATTCTCATTTCAGCAGCTTTTACTTTTTTAATATATTGTTTCTTAGTTGCACAGCATTCTAATCCATATAGCATGGCTGGTCTTATCCTCATTCTATAGAACTTTACTTTTAATTTGAATAGTATCCTAACATCACACAACACACCCAAAGCACCCCATATTTTACCCAACCCACTTTGACTCAATGTACTACATCCTCTTCAATTTCTCCTTACGCTTGCATAATAGATCCAAGATACCGAAAAGTATTAATGTTCTTGATTTCTTCATTATCAAGTTTAATCTTATCTTCAATATTCCTCCTTATATGGTCGAAATTACATTTTAAATATTCAGCCTTGTTTCTACCTAAAACCTCTAGACTCTGAAATTGTTCTCCAAAGTTCTATCTTAGATTCTACTATGCTCCTACTTTCATCAATCGGAGCAATATCTATCATTTGCAAACAACATACATCATGGATAGGGCTGCAAGCGAACCAATTGGCTCGGGAGCTCAGCTTGTTAAGGGCTCGTTCGGGCTCATTTATTACCTAGATGAGCGAGTCCCAAGCCTAATTTTTAGGCTTGATTTGTACATGAGCCAAGTGTGAGCACAGTAGAGCTCAACTCGTTTAGGATCAAGAGCAACTCGATAATTGGTTCGAATGGGCTCACTTATTAGGCTTGTTAAGGAGTTCGATAATGAGTTCGTTAATAGGCTCATTAAGTTGGCCCAATCCCAAGAGTCCAATACTAGACCAACTACCCAAGGAGAGAGACACAAATTTTGACCAAAACAAAATAGGTGGATGAAAATGTTATTATTAGATCATTTATAAAATTTCTGCCCAAACTCTAACATGAGCTTGCAAATGAGCCAAGCCAGAGATCGAGCGGAATATTTTTAATCTCTAGCTGAGCTCGAGCCCAACTTTCTAAGCTCAAGCCAAGGCAAGCCTGAGCCTGAGCTGAGCTCTAGCTCTTCCAAGCCGAGCCTGAGCATGCTAAAGCTAAGCTCAGCTCAGCTCGTTTACAGCCCTGACCATGGGATCTCGATTTGGATATTCCTAGTGAGTTCAACAATCACTAAAGCAAATTGATAAGCACTCAAATAGAACTTTGATGTACACCTATTGTGATAGAAAATTCTTTAGACTCCCTATCTGTAGTCGTAATGTTTGTCGTTACTTTATCATATGTATCCTTAATGACATCAATGTATCTACTACATACTCCCTTCTTTTCTAAAACCCAACAAAGCACTTCCTAGGTACTCTTATCATATGCCTTCTCTAAGTCGATAGAAACCATATGCAAATCTCTTCTTTTCCCTGAACTTTTCTAGTAACCTTTTTAGAAGATAGATAGTTTATGTTGTCGATCTCCTAGGCATAAAACCAAATTGATTTTCCAAAACCCTCCTTTCTATTATTATTCTTTAATTCAATTACCCTTTCCCACACGTTCATTGGACTCAAGAGTTTAATTTCGTGATAGTTATTGCAAATTTGAATATCACCTGTTTTTCTATATAGGTATTAACGTGTTTTTCCTCCATCCTCTGGCATTTTAATGGTTTTTATAAGTGTTAAATAGACTAGTTAACCACGTACTTCCTTTATCCCCTAGGCATTTCCCATCCTCATACCACTTTTAGAAAGGCCATTGTCAACCTCTTGATTCTCTAGTAACTTGCTAGACTTAGAGTCAACAATGGTTTTCTCCCTTCCAGTCGCTTCATCACGACTAGCTCTATCAATTCCTTTGATTGCATATTATCCACTAAACTCCATTTAGTTGGGCTTCCTCTTGTTCAACTTTCTAACCCATGCCTTTCCAGCACAGAAACCATTTTTTTCTTGCAAGTCCCATCAAAATTTACAGAATATACATGCCTTACAATAAACCCTTTTTGTCCAAAAAATAAAAACAGCCCATCCAAACAGGCTTCCTATTTGTTAAAGTACCCAGTGACCCATCTCTTTTACAATTCAAACGATATATGTTCACAAGAGTGGGTCAAGAATCTTTCTCCCTCGATCTTCTATGACCTGAAAAAAAATACTTCTGCAAGCCTGCGTATTCCGGCCAAAATCAAGGAATACCTCCCTTTCAAAGATGTTCCCATGTTTCACAATTTCAAATTACATTGCTTGTTCACCCAACATGCATAAACTTTCTCATAATTCCATTCATTACACATGAGACAGCACTTACTGACATGATAAAGGTCACTAAAAAGCATGGGTTTAACTGTTAAATGATAGGCGGCTGTAAGTGTCGTAGCGCCTAAAGTGATACACATACTTAATTGGGATATTTGGAAAAATTCAAGAGTATAAGACAACATTACGTTAAAGATTTTGTACATCCATACTTATTTTTGAAGCATGACTAAGAAGGAAATTTGACATGACATGTTCACCAGAAACCACCTGATTTATTTTAAGATTTGAGCTTGCAGGACAAATTGGTTCAGCCAGCAATCCAGTTGCTGAGGATACAGCTTTGCTAGCAGGTACAATTGAGGCCAAATAAAGAAGAGCACAAAAACCTCTTTCGTGGCTTTGGGTTCTTTTAGAAGATATTAGGAATTTATGGGTTTGTTTGGATCTGTAAATTATAATAATTTCTTAGAGAGGCAAATGGGCTTGTTGATTCTTGCCAATCTTTGTCCAACTTTTTTCAGCATGATGGGAAACTAGTTTCCCTCTTCGAGTGGGTTGTGTTATTAATAATGATATTAGAATCATGGCCTTGCCGAGTGTACTTTGATTCAATCTTAATGGATTTTTGTTTACATAAAAAAGGGGAGATTTTGAGGAACTGCATTAAGGTAATGTAAAGAAAGTGATAGAAGTACTCAACAAATATTCTTGCAAAGCTTATGCCTTAGGCTTCAAATTTTACCTCAGGCCTTATTCAAGATAAAATTAAAATCAAAAGGAAATAATCACCTTCAAGAATCTAGAGCAATTTTTGGAAATAGAGCTATCTTTAATGTATGCAACCTTGTTGCTTCTATATTCCTCTCGTATGCATTCAGTATCATATCGGTCCACAATTTCCACTACCTACACAAGAAACATTGAATAAATTATTAATGGATATGGATAAACTAATACTTAATGGAATAATGGGTGCTTTTAAAAGGAGATATGAATAAATACTTGTAACACATACAAAGTAACTTCAAGTGGAGATTACCCTCTGTGATGCACGAAGTGAAACAAGCCCAATTGGAATAAAAAAGACACCCATCAAAAGAAATGTAGCAATAACCTGTAAAATGGAAATTTAATATTAAAAAGTACACAAATAAACATGAATAACAACAGATTAACAAAGGTTAAATATATAGATGATTTTGTTCATGCACCCACCCATGTTGGTGTCAAAACAGGCTTACAAGCTGGCAAACTCTGCTGGGTAAACAGATATAAAGCTGCAAAACCAATATAATTAGATCATATATAAACAACTTAACTATGGAAAATTATACATTGACATTGATTTTTAAAAGTAGCTAACTGGAACAAAAAGGAAAAAAACTGCTACTGGTGCCTGCAAAGTTGCAAGAATCAAAGAATAGGACCAGAAAACTTCTGTCATGTCTAACACAAACACACCAAGCTATTTTACCTAAGAATTTTGATGAAGGATGCAAAAAATAAGTAAATAAATATGATCAATAATTACAAGAAACCAAAATATGGGGCCACAATGGAACTCCAAACTCTGACTCTACGCCAGGTTCGGGGGAAGGCATCATGCACATAGCTTTACCTCCTTATTAGGAGAGGCTGCTAGTGTTATTTAAACCTGTGACCACCAAGTTTGGATATCGCGCAATTAATTTTGGGCCAAAGTTGCCCTCGAGACTCGAAACTAGATAGATAAAATAATTTTTTGAGAAAAAAAGGATGAGAATTTCCATCAAATCACAGATAAAATAAATTAATATAATCATAAAATTTTAAAAAAAATAAAATTGAGAAATCAAAATTGAACTCTATGTTAGCCCCAACATTTCATTAACCTTGTTTTAATGATAACAAATTATTTGGTACTAATGGCTTTGAGCTTAAGCTTTGTGTGACAGAATTAAACCATTGAAGTTAAAGATTTGAGAGAAGATTTCAAAACTTTATTTTCTTTATTTGTACTCATTTTTCTCAACTTGTAATGTGTTTTACCTTATATATCTCTAAGAATATTAAGACCATGGCACTAAGACACTAAAACATGGAAAAACACATAAAATGAAGAGTATTCTGGGCTGCCCTTTCAGGGGGCCATCAACTGGTCCCAGAGGGCAGTCAACCTGTCTAGGCAGTAACTGGAAGCGGTCGACCAGTCCACCTAGATTTGGCTACAATGGTCTAATTTTCTCTAACAGCTAGTGCCAAGTAGACCGGCCTAACCTATATTAGACCCCAACAGGCAGAAAACGGCTAGTTTTGCTCTAAACTCTATATATATGCCCTGTAAAGCCTAAGCAACATTAAAGAACATATCTATATTGAATTTTTAAGTTCCCAAACTCTCTATTCTCTTTTAATCTCTCTTGTGCCTTAAATTGCTCACTTTTGAGAAAAACATCAAAACTCTTGTGCCACAATCTTGCATATCCTTTGAGAGTTTTTTGTTGTGCTTCAATTTTTAAATCATTCCCTGTGAGGAAATTTGTTTTATAAGCATTATTGTATTTGGTTGGTTTCCTTGCTCTCCGAAAAACAATGGGAATAGTAGAACTTCAAGGTGGTTTGCCTTGAGAAAGTGGACGTGGGCCTATTGCCAAACCATTATAAAGACTTTACATTTCTCTACCCCTACCTTCTGTAATTTAAATTGCTTTATTTGTGTTTTTTCTTGAGTTTATTTAAATTACTTTTAATTCTTATTAAACCCAATTCAGCCCCCCCCCCCCCCCCCTCTCGGTTTACCACTGGGGCCAACACTCTATACCTATAGGAATTTGTAAAAATGTGGAAGAAATTGATTTAAATGAAACATTAAAACCATTTAATATGGTTATTATTTTTTTCAATAGAAGAAAAACATTATTAATTAGAGAATAAGGGAATAAAATTCTGATTTTTTAGTACTAGGAAATAACATATTCATGTTCAGGAGTTGGTTTATACCTAAAAGGTGCTGCTCTAAAAAGTGAAACGACATAAAAAATGAAGAGATTTTTCTTCTACTTGTTGCAACAACATTTCCACAACTTTAGATATTATTTTTTCATAGGATAATTTTACATTTCTTTTAAAATCTTTATGAAGCAAAAGTTTGTTCTGGCTCAATTCTTTCTGTAAGTTTTCTACAAATTCTACAAACAGTCATAACTGGAAGTAATTTCCCTGTAGCGAAACAAAGCTTCCCCTATTATTGAGATAAAGAATAAAATTCCAATACCAGTCTGAAAGTATTCATTAGTCAAAAACATTAAATCATAGAGAAGAAGAAGGATCTTTATGTTGTTACCACATGATTTAAGCAGACCAAAGCATATGACATAAGAATTCCAAACAAATCATTGATACCTTTAGGAACTTAAAGCAAGAAGAATGGGGGGTGAGGTGTGATCAAAGGGTTTCAATATATATATATATATATATGATGGAAAGTTGCAAGAGCCATACTATCAAACTGAGGATCAAATGAATCTAAATTTTACAAAAGTTAATTAAATAATTGAAAGCTCATATAAAAGATGAAATTCCTCAGATATGCCACTAGAAAATTTAAAAATGATCAAACATGTTCAAAAGCAAAGAAATGGAGAGTGGATAGAGGGGAATGGGGAATGGAGAGCAAGCGATGATAAATGGGGGCTCTAACAGCTGGAGCTGGAAAGCCAAGGCACCCTAGTACCACTCCTAGTGGTGTTGATTAAAGCAGGCCACATGCGCCCTGGTGAATGGTGATTCTAAGGAGTCATTTAGAAATCATTTGGAACCATTTATGGAAAAAGTACTCATCCAAAGATGTACTAATAATAAAATTTATCATTGGTTGGTTGTGTCCCGTAATAAGTACTCATTATAAGTACCAATAAAACAAGTAGTGTTTGGCAACCGATTTTTATTATAGGCACTGTATGATTCTATTATAATAATATTATTATTACATTATATATCACTTAATTAATATACTATAATATAAAACAAAATATTGTTAAATTAATGTTAATAATAGTATTAATAAATAAATGAAAATTTTTAAAATTTTCTATTAATATTTTAAATTAACATTCTACTATTTTCTATTAATTAAAATAATACATGATTATTATTTTCTCTTTGACAATAATATTATTATTAATTTGTGTTCATAATATTATTCATTTTAATAAAATAAAAATTCAATAAGACCATGCCCACAACCCATCTGCACCATAAGTCCGCAACAATTATATCAAGAATAAGATAGCAATAACAAAACTTTCCCAGCTCAAAAAACAATACCCCACATAAAATATCTCAAATTTCACCATAAATGAAAACCATAAATTTTTATTAATACAAGCATTAGAGGGAAAACCAAAGTCAAGGGCCATCAAATCAGCAAATGGACTTGAACAGCCGCTAGAAAATCAACAAAAACAAGAATGCTAGTCAAGAGGGAGAGAAGGGAGGAGAGGATCTGGTGTCGTACCACCAGACCTGGTGGTGGTGCAAGGAGGGGGAAAGAAGCTAGAGAGGGGAGCACCCGATGGCTGAGGAGGAGGAGGAGGCTGGTGGAGGAGCAGGAGGAGGCGGCGAATGAGAGAGACGAGTGCTGAGGGAGGGAGAAAGAAGAAAGGGAAATAACAAGCTTGCCCAATACTAGTGAAAATTTACAAGTTTGCCACCATCCCTCTACAACAATTACTGATAAGTGTAAAAAAAAAAAAAAGTAATCCCAAGATAAATTTCAAAAAATACTTAATTTTCTCCAAAAAAAAAAAAAAAAAAGTAGTTTTGGAAAAGTACTTCTTCCAATAAGTACTTATCTAAGAGCAAGCTTAAACACTACTTTACACGTTATGAGATTGAAATCAAAGATCTACATTTCTTGAGGTGCTTATCCTAGCTCTCCCCACTACTAGGCTACTCCCTTGGGGTTGAGGCTGAATTCATTAATTAAAGCATGGTAGAGATCTGAAGATGGTTGGGGCTGCCAAGCTGGGAGGGAGATCTTCAGAAATCTAGAATGAATAGGTATGATAAATTGTCATCAGTTTTAAGGTATGGTTAAAGAATAATGTTTTTTCTTGTACTCCATTCAAAGTACCTCCTCCATCTTTTGTTTGGCGGGAAGTAGGAGAAATGCTTATCAATCACCACATCAATCGGCAATGAATTATTTTGAATTGTTTTTTGAATGCATATACAAAGTGATAAGTTGGTGGATCATTTGCTACTCAATTCACTGTCCATTGGCTTTTCAAAAGGCTTGTGCTCTCTAATTGGTGGAAGACTTCAACAGTGGTTGGCAATTTGAAGATGTGCACTCTGAAAAAAAAATATATATATTGTTGGAAGGTGCCTTCAATTTGTCCAACCTTGGTGTGTTAGGGGGAAAGTTAAGAATATGGTTTGTTCAAATACGAAAAGTTGTGCAGCTATACATGGGACTTGTTAGATAAGATGGAACTGATGTAGGTCGCTCATGAAGGCTGAGAAATAAGAACTGGTAGTTCAATTAAGAGTCAAACTAAGAAAAGGAATTGGCAGAGCCTGTTGGATAACCTAATGAATTCCATTAATTATTGACAGAGGAGTTCTAAAAATGCAGTTTCTTAATCGACATTAGTGATGAATCTCAATTTTTTTTAAGAGTACTTCTGGTCATCATCTTGGTTGTATTATGTTTCCTCTCACTCAACAAATTTCTTTTCTCTATCTTAAAAACATCAAAACAGTTTTCTCAAAGCACTCTTGTTTCAAACCTCCTCAGGCTCTTCTTTGGCCAGAACTTCTTTTTTTTTTTTTTTTTTTTTTTGGTAAATTTGTGGATTTTGGCAAGCTGGGCTAAGAATTGATAACAACAGTATAATCCCTGTGCTTGGGCCTTGGCCATGCTATCCATTTGAATGACATCTTCCGCATGGGAACCAAGTGAGCATGTGTGCAAGATGCACACAAGCAGAGAGAGAGAGAATCAACAGACTCAACATTTTTTATACAAAGGGTTGACAAAGATATTGGAGTAGCAAGGAATTAAGGCCTCACAGGATGTGTCTTAGAGAAAGCCATAAAATCGCAACACATATTCATGCCAGAATATAATAAGGGCCGATGGAAAAGTGAGAAGATAGCCCTAATAAAAGTAAATATTAATGGATAGACAACAGAGAAGTCATGGAGGTGAGCTGATGCAGAGAAAAAGCAATGCAGAAAGTAAAGCCTACCTTCGAAGTGTATGTGCCTTCCAGAAAAGCAACCAAATTGCAATATATAATCATGCAGACAGGGGACAATGGTGGAGTGAGAAGGTAGCTCTAAACAATCTAAATCTCGGTGAATGGACATTGGAGAAGCTATGGTGAGTGAACTAGAGCAAAGATACAACAATAAATAAAAAACTAAACCCTACCTTTGAACATAAACAGGTGGGAAATAAAAAAAAGATTTCCATCCATCTCACTAAGCGGCTTGCATAATGTCTGACATCTAGTCAAGGTTCACAATGTGGGGAAGGAACATGCAACCTTTTTAAAAAAAAATTGCCGTCTTTTGTAGCAATAGGAGCTAATGAGATCCTCTTCAAGAAAAGATAA
This sequence comes from Malania oleifera, assembly GCF_029873635.1. Lineage (NCBI taxonomy): Eukaryota > Viridiplantae > Streptophyta > Magnoliopsida > Santalales > Ximeniaceae > Malania > Malania oleifera. The sequence goes on from NC_080423.1 coordinate 54,724,405, forward strand.
GTCCAAGGATTAAAATTTAGATGTCAGCTAAAACTTCAACACTTCAAAAATATGAAATATTTTTATATCAGTTTTGATTGAATTCAATTTTTAAAGTTTATGGAAATTAGTATCAAAGTGTGTTAAAAATGAACATTTAGAAAGTGCTAAGACGCACAGTAATTGAAGATTTAAAACTAAAATAACTTAGGGGTTGTTTGGTATCATTTCTTTTTATTTTCATTTTTGTACAGTTTTTTTAGATAATAAAACAAGTCTATTAAAAAGGAAACATAATTACAATGAAATAACAATAAGAAATCCTCCAAGAAGAAGCACAAAAAAGGGAAAAACTTAAAAAATTACATCAAAGCAGCTTCCAATCCCTTTGAATATCGGACAGCAAAAGAGCCCCAAAAACATTGTCCATTTTCCAGTTTTTAGTCTCTCAAAAACTTATAAAAATTTTTGTTTCTCATTTTTAGTTATTCAAGATTCATTTTAAAAAATAGAAAATAAAGAGTTTGTTTAAATGTGCAAAACAAATTTTCATGTTCTATTTCCAGGTTTCAAAATAATTGCAAAAAAGACAGCTTAGTTTTCAAAATTTTACAAGGTAGTATTTGGGATTATGGATTTTGGGGCTTGAATTTGGATTTTTGTGGACTTGGAAGAAACTTAATATGTAACCAACACAAATCAAAGTTCAAGATCCAAATTTCATGCTCCCATATGCAAAGAGTAAGAAATCTACAACAACAACAACAAAACCAAGCCTTAGTCCCACTAGGTGGGGTCGGCTATATGACTCCTTTTCCGCTAATTTATGCCATCATAGACCATTTCTTTTGATAGATTCAAGGATCTTAAATACTTACTCACTATCTCCTCCCAAGTTATTTTAGGTTTACCCCCTACCACTTCTACTGCCCCCCACAGTAAGTAAGTAACTCTTCCTCACAGGTGCACTATGTGGCCTACGTTGCAAGTGTCCATACCATCTGAATCGTCTCTCCCTTATCTTATCTTCTATAGGAGCTACACCTAACTTACCACGAATATGTTCATTCCTTAATTTATCTTTCAATGTTATACGGTTATACCACTCATCCATCTAAGCATTCTCATCTCAACAACTTTTACTTTTTTGATATTATGTTTCTTCGTCGCCCAACATTCCGATCCATATAGCATAGTTGGTCTTATAGCTGTCTTATAAAACTTCCCTTTCAATTTTAAGGGTATTCTACGATTACAAAGCACACTTGAAGTATTTCTCCATTTTACCCAACCTGCTTTAACTCTATGCATTACATCATCTTCAATTTCTCCTTCAGCTTGCATGATAGATCCAAGATATCGAAATCTACAAGTGCTATTTATTTCTCCATCATCAAGTTTAACTTTGTCTCCAATATTCCTCATATAATTACTAAAATTACATTTCATATATTATGTCTTATTTCTACTTATCCTAAAGTCTCTAGATTCCAAAACTTCTCTCTATAATTCTAACTTAGCCTCTACTCGGCCCTAGTTTCATTAATTAATACAATATCATCTGCAAACAACATACACCATGGAACCTCCTTTTGAATACACTTAGTCAATTGGTCCATCACTAAAGCAAAAAGATAAGGACTCAAAGCAAATCTTTGATGTACACCTATGGTAATTGGAAGTTCACTAGTTTCTCCATCCATAGTCCTTACACTAGTCATTACTCCATCGTACATATCCTTAATGACATCGGTATACCTACTAAATACACTTTTTTCTTTCTAAAACCCACTATAGAACTTCCCTAGGTATCCTATCATATGCTTTCTCAAGGTCAATAATATCAAAGAGTAAGAAATCTAGGGCCAAAAAAGAAAACGGATGTTCTCCAACTTTTCTATATAAATTTAGAAAATTGGAAAACAAGGTGACATTTTAGTAATTTTTTGAAAAATTAGAAATGAAAAATAAAACTATTTGCACAAGCAAATATGGCAAAATTTTTTATTATGGTTCATTTATTTCATACAAATGTTGTAAAAATGAAAAATAAGCTAACTTTTTTTGTAATTTTTTAAAAAACTAGAATGCAAAAAGAAAATTGTTTTCCACAACTAAACAAGCCTAACTTTCTCTGAAAGCAATCTTGGAGAAGCCTTTTGATATTTAAAAACTCTAGCATTTCTTTCTAGCCACAGCAACCAAAAGATCGTAAAAACAGCTGTCCCAAAACATCCTTTCACCCTCCTTCCTGAAACCCCAAAACTTCATCCACAACAATCCTGAACTGTAGCCGAAACCAGCCACCCAAACCTCACTAGAATACAAAAACAAATTGTTCCACATGTACCTTGCTACCTTACAACAAGTGAACAAATGGCTAATAGGCTCATTAGACTCATTGCACAGCATACAAATGTCTGGACTAAGGGCTTTGTAAGGCCTCCTTATTTGTAGCATATCATTTGTATTGATCTTGTTAAGAATTAAAGTCCAAATGAAGGCCCAGATTTTGGAAGGAATTTTTTCTTTCCAAGCAGCTTTGTGTAAGAGGAAGACTTTGAAGAGAAGACCCTGACGTGCCCCCAATCCAAAGCCTTGTATCCCCCCGCAAATTTGGCACCAAAGAATCCAGCACACCCAGTAAAAGAGTTAACTCATCAACCTCTCTTTAATTGAGACTTCTGAAAAAATGGAAATCTGAAGAAGAGAGTCCCCCCCCCCCCCCCAATTCTCAAAAGAATAAAAAGCCCAAACTGGTGCATTGTGAAAAACGGAAAGTCTAAACAAACGCAGCACCAACAGCTCCAATGAAGACGCACCAACCCAAACATCCTCTAAGAAGTGGATTTTATCAGCATTACCTGCTTTGAAACAAGTGAGAGGAAAGAAAAGGCCAGCAACCTAGGAAACAAATTTCCAAGGACTCGCACGAGTGGCATTACCACTCCCTTTGAGATCCCATCTATTCTCGTGTATTCTGTATTTACTCTTTATTACCTGGTGCCATAGGGAAGTAGATTCTAAGGGAAAAAGCCATAACCATTTCCCTATTAAGGATATGTTCTTAGAAGCCACATTACCAAGCCCCAAACTCCCCTCTTTACTCAAGCCGCTTAACAAGATCCAACTAACTAAATGTTCCCTTTTATTCTCACCAATACCCAACCACAAAAAAATCTCTCATAATCTTCTCCAACTTCCTAGCCATCCTAGAGGGAATTTTTAAAAAAGAACAGGAAATAAATACAAATATTAGCCAAAAAAGGGCACTAACAAGAATGATTCCCTTAGTGAAAGACAAGCCCTCCTCCACCCCTCTAACCTATTCCCCACTCTCTCAATCACCAGGTCCCAAAAAACATCCGATAAAGAGACACCCCTAAAAGAAGACCAAGATAAGACAAAGGCCAAGCGAAGGACTCGCAACCTCCTAAGGATCTAAATATCTTAGGAGTTGTTTGGTATCATTGTCAAAAATTACAAAACTGAAAACCAGAAACAACAACCAAAAACCAAAAACATAATCTAAAAACTAGAAACTGGCAACTTGTTTGGTTAACATTTATAAAACTAATACAAATTAAAAACTTAATTAAAAAAATGGTCATTTTCATCTTTCAATCAAATAATATTATAAAAATATGATTAAATAATAAAATTACAAATAATACACATTAAAAAAATACTATAATAAAAATAAAAAATTATTATAATTATTTTACTTAATTGTTAAAATTTCAATTTTTACTTTGCAATAAAAATTTAATTGGACATGACTTGAAAAATAGTAAAAATATTTTGTTTCAAATCTATGTATATTTTTATTTTAATTATATTTCATTCAAATGATGATTTTATTTTAATTTGAATTTAAAAGTGTATAAAATGAATGATTCAATCCAAAAAAACTATTTCTGGATATTAAAATTTATGGCAACAGATTGGTAAACAACTAAAAACCATAAAATTTGGTTTTCAGCTTCTTTGCAAACAACTAAAAATTGGCAACAGAAATAGAAAACTAACAACATAAACAAATGCGTTTCTATAATCTGTTTCTTCACTATGCAAAAATAGAAACAAAAACAAATAACAAATAACACAAATAGGCCCTTAACCAATAACAATACCAAATAGGCCCTTAAATTCCCTAGCACACAAATTCATACCCACTCCGCTATACCACTCTCAAACAAATTAATCTTCAAACCCTGAGATTTTCCCAAAGATTCTAAGCAAGTAAGAACCTTCCCAAATCTCTCAGCATTACTCTCAATGAAAAAGATAGTATCATCCGCAAATTGAAGATGAGACACCTTCACCACCTCCCCTCCTATAGACAAACCATTAATAACCCTCGAGTCTTAGGCTCAAAAATCATCATACTAAGAACATTTGCAACCAAAGTAAACAAGAAAGGGGGTCATAGGTCTCCTTGCATTAACCCTCGCAAAGCACCAAACCTATCCCTGGGCTGCCCATTAACGATCACCAACATATTTGTAGAGCTGAGACACCCTATTATCACTTTCCCCAAAGATTAGCAAAAACTTTCTCTAGAAAGCCCCAATTGATAATCTGTCTTCCACAAAAGCAAATTCGGACAAAAACACCATATCCCCCAACACTTCTCTCAACCTCCTCGAAATAACCTTAGAGAGCAACTTATAAACATCAATAACCGACAAATAGGCCCAAATCCTTCACCCACCCTAGCCCTATCCTATTTCAAGATAAGAGCAATGAACGTAGAGTTGATACTCTTATACACAACTCCTCCCCTATAAAACTCTTCAAAAAAAATCATAATGTCCTATTTCAACACATCCCAACTATCTTGAAAGAAAGCCATCATGAAGTTGTCAAGACCTAGTGCTTTATCTATATCCATATCAAACACTAGCTTCTAACTTCCTCCAAATCAAAAGGCCTCTCTAACCACTTAGCTCCCTCTTCCCCAGTTGGACTCCAATCTAACCAATGCACCACTAACCATTCTTGCATTGACGTATACGAACTTGTAAAAAAATCAGTAATCCCGTCCCCATTTGTTTATTATCTCTCATCACCCTCCCCAACTCTATCTCTAACTCCTTAATAAGACTTGTCCTCCTCCTACCATGGCCACCCTACAAAAAATTTTAGAATTATAGTCTACCCTTTCTAACCCAACTAACCCTCGAATTTTGATGCCAACTCCTCTCTTCCCTCAACGAAAGCACCTCAAGATCATTATTAAGGCAAAGTTATTTTCATTTTTGTACAATGAAGAAAGAGATCATGACAACGCATTTTTTCCTTTTTAGTTATTTTGGCAACTTGCTGTCACAATACTTAAATATCCAAAATTAACTTTTGTCAATTAAATCATTCATTTTATACATAATTCTTAATTAGAATAAAAACGAAATGACCATGTGAATTTAAAATATGATTAAATTAAAAATAATCATATAATTTCTAAAAATTGTTAAAAAAAATAATGCAATCATTTCAAAAATATTTTCATTATTTTTCAATTGTCATGAAAAGTGAGTTTTGAAATATAATAATTAAGTACAATAATTATATTAAATTTTATTTTATTATAATATTTGAAATTTGGGTTTTTTTTATTTTATTATTTTAATCATATTTTTCCATTGTTGTTTGACTCAAAGACAAGAATGGCAATCAAGTTTTTAAACCACCTTGTCTAATAGCTATAACAACAGAGCCTAGGTGATATTTATGCACCTCCAACTTGAGGGGGAGTGTTAAAAGAGAATATGTTATTTAGTAATTAGGCTGGGTGAATGGGGATATTTTTGTCCTCAAGTCTTTTTCATAATTATTTATATATAATAGGTTATAAAGCTCCAATAAAATGTCACCTTTTATTTTCTCTTGGTTTCTTCTTCTTCTTCTTTTCATTTTTTCCTCTTTTTCTCTGCTCTATCTCTAACTTTACAATGATAAATAATTTTTGTTTTTTGTTAGGGCAAGACACTGACCTTTTATGAGCTTTGACAAAAAGATGTGGAACTCTCCTGAGGTTTCAAAAATCTCACAAACCTCCCTTAACATTTGATTTTTAGGACAGTTTTACCCCTTCTTTGGGCTTTTTTTTTTTTTGCCAAATATCAAGGAAAAACTGGGTCTTTAGCCAAACCTTGATGATTTCATGGAATTTTTCAAACCAAAAAGGATGTTTGTATCTTTCTCCCAAAGTTGAAGGGAGGTCAATATTGTTTGCCCTTTTTACTACAATATTTCTTATGTTTATTCTTTCACATTTTCATTATTTTAGTTATGTTTCTTAATTTTTATTCGATTCAAGGACAAAAAGTAACATGAATTCAAATAAAATTTTAATTTATTTTAGTTTTGGAAATACTAACTAAACAACCTGCTAGTTTTTGACTTTTTTGTTTCTTTTTCTATTATCATTTCTGGTTTTCGTTTCCATAATCTTGGATAGTGATATCAAAATGACCCCTTAACTGCTTAGAAATAAATTATCCCTACAGAAAAACAACATGGACTATAAATTTGGAGGATATTACCTCGTTATAGTGTTTTTTTTTTTTTTTTTCACTGCACATCATCTACCTCATTGCCACGTGTGCATGTGAATAGGTATGGCAAAAAGGAAGGGTTCAAGTCGAGTCATAGGTAATCGAGGCTTAAACAAGTTTGTGTTGGCTTTTCAAGGCTTCATCCCATTTTGATAATGACAAACTAAGGCATCTAATTGTGCTACTAAGTGTGTACACAGGTATTAAGATATTAAGTACAATAAAAGATGCAAATTGGAAAGCCATGAAGCGTATAAGACGATGTTATTTGGCTATGAACAAGGAGCTTATAAAGACCAAACTTGAAGACTATGACTATGATTATGGAGCTCATGAAGTCCAAGCTTGAAGAATTAGAAGAATTTATTTCATGTATTTTGCAAATAGGACCTATATGAGTACACTATCATTGATTATGTGAAGAAGCTCATAAGTGACCTTAGCTGGACCCTAGGCACTCTATAATTTCATGAAAATCATTTTATAAATGTGCAAAAACTATTTCAAAATGTTCAAATCATTTTTGGAATGAAAAACCCCAAAACAAGATTCTCCAAATCCCCTCTTTTTTTCCTACCGCTGCCTTGATGTGCGATTTTTTCTATCTATATCTTCCCATCTTCAAAAATCTTCAACATGAAAATTGTGGGATTTTTTCTTAGCTTTCTGTTGATACCTAAAATCGCCCTTTTTGGAGTTCTCCAGCAACAGTATTGCCCCAAATACTAAAGGGCGTTTCAAGAAAATCGCGGCTGAAATCTCCAGGCAATTCTGGCGACCGAGTCCCCAAGTCGGTCGACCGAATCCTGTGGCAGAATGCCGCAATGGCTAGAAAACGACTAGTTTTCAAAATGACAAATCATTTATTACAGGCCCAACGGTCATAAAACGGATAGTTCATTATCTTGCCTATAAATATAAGTTTTTAAACTTGGTTTAGATGAGAGAAAGATTGGATTTAATTTGTATTATCATTGGTATCACTCATACTTGAATCCAAGCTTTAGATCTTTGTTGAAAATCTTTTTCAAGCACTTTGCAAATTCTTTGTTTATTTTTCAAATGCTCGCCATCTAGATACTCCTTGAGCTTCATTCATAATCTTTTGAGAGTGTATTTGTGTTGTATTTTTATTGCACTTATCCTTTCAAGTTCGGAGCATTCTTTGTACATCTACTTCATTGATTCCACATTGTAGAGGCATCTTTGCCTATTGAAGGACAGAGACATCTCCGCCTGTTGAAGGAGAGAGGCATCTCTGTCTAGTGAAGGAGAGAGGTAACTCCGCCTATTGAAGGAGGGATTGCAAAGGCTTCTCCGCCTACTAAAAGAGAGAGGTTTCTCTGCCTATTGAAGGAGCACATAGTGGAATCCTCAAGTAGGTTACTTGAGGCAAGGACATAGGCAAGGATTGCCAAACCTTGTAAAAATACGGGTTTTATTCTCCTTTCCCTAATCTCTTTAAATTAAGCACATTTATATTTGTTGATATTTGTTGTGATTGTTAATTGCATTTGCTCATTTAGATTGTGGTTAAAATTATTTAAAGCATTAGCTTAAATTTTGAAATACTCATTTCACCCCACCTCCTGGGACTACACATTTTCTAACAATTGGTATCAGAGCTCAATTACAATAAGCTTAACCGTTTTTGTATAAAGATCACATGGTATATGTTGGTGTATCCCCATTTTGTGAGGATCGATCCTCTACAAGGCCACCAATGTTTTGTAGTGTAAATTACACCTCATGGAAACAAAGAATGAGCATTTTTATCCAAACAATGGATTGGAGAGCTTGGAGAGTGATTAATCGAGGGGACTATGTTCCTATGAAAATTGTTAATAATAAAGAATTTCCCAAACTAGAAAATGAAATGGATGAAAACGACATTACATAAATGCAAATCAATTTTAGTGCTATGAACGTATTGTATTGTGCTTTAGATACTAATGAATTTAATAGGATCATGACTTGTCAAAGTGCTAAGGAAATTTGGGAAGAACTAGAAAATACATATGAAGGAACCGAAGAGAAGAACGCTACCACTTGGGATGATTTGGACTCAAGTGAACAAGAAAGAACAACTTGTTGCTTGATGACATTAAACGATGAAGAGGTACACATCTCTCCCTCTACCTCTTTTAATTATTGTAATGAATCCTGTGATGAATCATATGATAATTCTTGTGATGAAAGCATGCCTTCTTACAAAGAACCACAAAAAGAACTATTTAAGGTTCACAAGATTCTAGTTAAAATGTATAAAAAAACACAATTTTGAAAAACCAAAATGAAAGCTTGGAAAAGGAATTAAAAAATTTAAAAGAATCTCATGTCACTCTTAAAAAGGAAGATGATTTGAAAATCACTAGCCTAGAGAGAAAGGTGGAAGAGTATACTGGAATAATCTCCAAATTTACAAGTGAAAAGGGTAACTCCAATAAATCCGTAGGAGTTAAAAGAAATATTTTTTTCAAAAAGAATTCAAGTTCATCTTCTAAATCTTATGGTCATAATTATTTTTATAAAAATAGGATTAAAAAGTCAAATCCCTCAAACAAAACATGGTTGTACGTGTGAAAGGAAAGGGCACATTCGTTACACTTGCCCATTTAGAGGTGCTAGAGGCAAAGAAAGGAAAATGGTATGGGTTCTCAAGAAAACAAACCCCTTGGGGCCCAAGGAAGAATAGGTACCAAAATGAATTACATAATTTTTAGAATTGTTTTTCCTTAGATCTTAGGATTGGTTATTAAGAATTAAGTAGACTCAACCATGCCTAAATGAAAAGGGATAGTGATGACTAAATGAACCTACATAATGCTTGGATAGTGGATGGTGCTTAAGATGTCAAATCCTAGTATATGCATTTACTATACTAAGGACTTCATAGAATTAAGCCAATATGAAAAATTCAAATGATAAATCCAATATGATCTCTTAAATTTATATATCATTGTTGATTGGTTAATATATGAAAGTACTGGTTATAGCTCAAGGGATGAGATATCATGCTAGCTTAGGACTAGAAAGGAATCAAAAAACATCTGCTTTAATGGGACATATCATTCCTCCAAAATGTCCAAAGTAAAGGTTAAGGGCTTAACTAGCCTACTTAAGGGTTACAACAGAAATTTTTTTTTTACCTTATATTTCTGAGATGAAAAACCTAGGTCATATTCTCTTGAATAAAATCTCATAAGCATGCTTTAGTAAATCCACTTCCGATGGACAAAGGTGTCTTCCTTAGTTATAATTCTTAATGCTTTATGTATGCTTAAATATGTTTACATATCTAAAGTATAGCATATGTTGTCCATCACACAAAATTAAGCTTTAGGGGAGTCCATCATAACAACGTAAGTACTATGTACCATCCAACCCTAAACTCAACTTGGAACTTTAATGCTTAATCAAAATTTAAAGGCATTGAAAAACTCCGTCATCACTTATAATTCAGCCTATCAAACTCCACTAGTGAAACCCTCTCACAGTCATAAGCACAGATTTTAATAATCAATTCTTAATCTGCTAGTACTTATTAAAAGACATCCCATCATGATCAAATTAGAGGCATCCACTAAGGAATTCAAGTTTTCATTAAGTCAAAATAAAATATTACCTTTGTGCTTAATCTACGAAAAATTCCTCAGTCATTGTTAATACAAAGAGCATTGTTCAAGAAAGCTTCGTATATTCCTAAATGCTCATTCCCAAAATAGTTAAGACATTCTTATCATGCTAAATCTACAAGCATGAAAATATTATGCTTATTTTTGAAAAAGTCCATACTCCCTAATCAGCTCTCAACCCTTTATCAAATACTTCATAAATCTTTACATAGGATAACTCCTCACTCTTCACTATAAAAACATATGTAATCATTCTGCACTCTTATCAAAGGAAGAACCTTATTATATTCTTGATAAACATGTAATGTTGGGTTCTCTAAATGAAAATTAATGCGTATCAAAGAAACCCCCACTCAAACATGAACCTTAAAGTATTTGTGCAATGCTATTTGGTTTTTAGCATTCACAACATATGATTGAGTTAAAAAGAAAAATCTCTTCTGAATACTCTTCTAAATTAATTATTAAGTAATTCTTTAAGAGTACTTATCCATATTCCCTTATACGCTCCCAATCCTTGATCAATCAATTAGAGTTTCATATTATTAGAATGGTATTGTTGGCTGCAACTAAGGCTAGACTAGTAGCACAAGGTTTCAATCAAGAGGAAGGTATTGATTTTGAGGAAACCTATGCACCAATAGCTAGAATGGAAATCATTCGCATGTTACTTGCCCATGCATCACACAAAAACTTCAAACTTTATCAAATGGATGTGAAGAGTGCATTTCTAAATGGTTTCATAAATGAGGAAGTCTATGTTGAACAACCCCCAGGTTTTGAAGATTACCATTTTCCGAACCATGTGTTTAAACTGTCAAAAACCTTATATGGTTTAAAACAAGCTCCTAGAGCTTGGTATAAAGACTGAGTGGTTTTCTAATAGAAAATGGGTTCTCGGGAGGAGAGATGGATAGTACTCGCTTTATCAAAACCCAGTCAAATGATATGCTTATCATTCTAATTTACGTTGATGATATCATCTTTGGTGCCACAAAAGAGGATCTATATAAAGAGTTTGCTAAATGCATGCAAAACGAATTTGAGATGAGCATGATGGCCGAACTTATATTTTTTCTTGGTCTTCAAATCAAGCAAGCCAAGAATGGCACATTCATAAACCAATCTAAGTATATAAAAGACCTGCTCAAGAAATATGATATAGAAGGTGGCAAGGCATTGGGAACACCAATGAGCACTTCCACTAATCTTGATAAGGATAAGCAAGGGAAACCGGTAGATATCAAGTACTGCCGAGGTATGATTGGGAGTCTGCTCTACTTGACGGCCAATAGACCAGACATCATGTTCAGCGTTTGCATGTGTGCTGGGTTTCAAGTCTCGCCTAAGAAATCACACCAAATAGTTGTTAAAAAGATTTTACGGTATTTGATTGATACTATAGACTTAGGTTTATGGTATCCAAAGGAAACAACCTTTGAAATAATTAGCTACTCTGATGCAGACTATGTTGGGTGCAAAATTGACCGCAAAAGTACAAATGGATGCTACTCAGGTTTTAAAAACCCTTACCCCCGCGCTGAAAAATAAATCTTTTGGTCTTTCTCTCCTCAAACGAACATTCAAATTTTTAATTGAGGAAATTAGGCAAAGTAAACAAATGAGCTGGGAGAATTAGACTCCTTTTGATAGGGGAGAACTTAAACAAAAAAATGGAGTCATGAAAAATGGGGTTCTTATATGGAGTTCTGAAAAATGGAGATCTTATTTTGAGATAAAAAGGGGGAGAATTTAGAACAAAATGCAGATGGAATAATCTTAGATCAAAAAGGGAGAGAATGTAGAGCAAAATTCAAAATAGTTGAACTTAGATAAAAAAAAGGGGACATCTTAAACGCAAAATTGAAAAGTTGGGTGAGCAAAGAAGAAAAATTGAAAATCTTATGCTTTGTCAGCATAAAGCAAAATTGAAAATCTTATGCTTTGAAATCAAAAGCTGAGTGAGCATAGAACAAAATAGAAATTCTATGGCAAGAAAAGAACTTAGAACAAAACAGGAAGTCTTAACTGTTGATAAAATTCTAGCCGCAAGATGAAGAATTAAAAGCATTCATGAGATCTAATATTAGAAATATTATGAAATTTAAATTTATGTCATGAAGTTCAAAAGTATAAGCATACAACAAATAATTAAAAATTCTTTTAAAGTCATATTATAATTTTGAAGATATTATATTTAGATGACGCCTTTTGCTGATGTCAAAAGGGGGAGAATTTTGAGCAAAATGATTATATGATTAAATTTGGGAGAAAATACTTTTGAATTCTAAGTCAAAAGGGGGAGAATTATGATTATTAATATGGTTAAATTTTTGAGAGAATTATGAGAAAAATACATTTTGGAAAGCTAATCAAAGTTGAGCTTAAACGACTATAACTTGAAAATTTCTAAGTCTTAACATCAATATGCCTAACATGCTTTACATTGCTTATTTTTATTTTATACATATTGTGAGGGGGAGCCTGGTCAAGGCTACCTCATTTGGCTCCTTATTTGTCATCATAAAAAAATGGGAGATTGTTGGTTTTTCTAGGTTTCATCCCGTTTTGATAATGACAAACCAAGGCATCTAATTGTGCTACTAAGTGTGTACACAGGTATTAAGGTATTAAGCACAATAAAATATGCAAATTGGAAAGCCATGAAGCGTGTAAGACGATGTTATTTGGCTATGAACATGGAGCTTATAAAGACCAAACTTGAAGACTATCTTTAATTATGTTAAGAAGCTCATAAATGACCTTAGCTGGACCCTAGGCACTCTATAATTTCATGAAAATTATTTTATAAATGTGCAAAAATTATTTCAAAATGTTGAAATCATTTTTGGAATGAAAAACTCCAAAACAAAGATTCTCCAAATCCCCTCTCTTTTTTCTACCACTGCCTTGATGTGCCCTTTTCTCTATCTATATCTTCCCATCTTCAAAAATCTTCAACACGAAAGTTATGGGATTTTTTCTTAGCTTTCTGTTGATACTTAGATCGCCCTTTTTAGAGTTCTCTAGCAAAAGTTATGCCCCAAATAATAAAGGGTGTTTCAAGAAAATCGCGGCTAAAATCTCCAGGCAATTCAGGTGACCGAGTCCCCAATTCGGTCAACCAATCCTGCGGCAGAATGCCACAACGGCTAAAAAACGACAAATTTCAAAATGACAAATCATTTACTAAAGGTACAACGGATATAAATCGACTAGTTCATTATCTTGCCTATAAATACAAGTTTCTAAACTTGTTTTAGATGACAGAAAAGTTTGGATTTAATTTGTATTATCATTGGTATCACTCATACTTGAATCCAAGCTTTTGATCTTTGTTGAAAATCTTTTTCAAGCATTTTGCAAATTCTTTGTTTATTTTTCAAGTGCTCCCCATCTAAATACTCCTTGAGCTTCATTCATAATCTTTTGAGTGTATTAGTGTTGTATTTTTCTTGTACTTATCCTCTCAAGTTTGGAGCATTTTTTGTACATCTACTTCATTGATTCCACATTATAAGGGCATCTCCGCCTATTGAAGAAGAGAGGCGACTCTGCCTAGTGGAGGAGAGAGGCATCTCCGTCTATTGAAGGAGAGAGGCAACTCCGCTTAAGTAAAGGAGAGAGGCATCTCCACCTAGTGAGGGAGAGAGGTAACTCCGCCTATTGAAGGAGGATTTGTAAAGGCTTCTCCGCCTACTAAAAGAGAGAGGTTTCTCCGCCTATTGAAGGAGCACATAGTGGAATCCTGCAAGGACGTAGGCAAGGATTGTTGAACCTTGTAAAAATACGGGTTTTATTCTCTCTTCCCTAAATTCTTTAAATTAAGCACATTTACATTTGTTCATATTTGTTGTGATTGTTAATTGCATTTGCTCATTTAGATCACATGCTTAAGTTATGGTTGTTAAAATTGTTTAAAGCATTAGCTTAAATTTTTAAATACCCAATTCACCCTGCCCTCCCCCCCCCCCCCCCTCCTTTTTCTCTTGGGACTACACCTTTTCTAACAATAAAGTAAATTTCTCACATTTTCTCCCCCTTTTTGATGGTGACAAACAAGGAACAAATGAGGAAGCCTTGATAAGCGCCCCCCCCCCCCCCCCCCCTTTTTCACAATAAGCATAATCAAAAGAATGAGCAAAGTAAAAATATTTGTTTAAGCTCAACTGTGATTAAATTCTCCCCCTTTTTACTTAGAATTCAAAAAGGCATTTTATAATAATTTTTTGCATTTTGCTTAAAAGTTGGGTTCAAGTTAAACCATATAGAAAGGAGTGAATAAGATATAATATTATAATCCCATAACCACTCAATGATGTGAACAAATACCATCAACAAATATATAATATTTTTTCATTTCTTTAATATTTCAAACAATATAAGTTAAGACAGGTTCCTAATCATGGAGTTCTTGTCGTCAAGGACCACTACCAATAGTCAATGGCGTTGCCATTGACTTTAAGGGAGCCCATAAAGCAGATGTTACTCCAATAAGGTGGGCCTAGTCTATCCTTGCAGTGTCTCCATCGCCATTAGATTGGGTGGTATTGCTAAAGACAGTCAAATTATCCACAAGCAAAACAGAGGCCAAATTCGTGAGGTGCCCAAGAAATGCGTGCAGATGATTTATTATCACGAAAAACATTTGCCTGTGCCCACTCATTTTGATTGCCTTCTTTCCAAATTATCACTCAACCATTGTAGGAATAGGAAGTAATGATTGATCCAAGCTTTGGGTGCCCTATACCCTAAATACCTAATTAGATTTTTATATGCCTTATTTTTATAAATTTAAACGAGTCAACCAACAAGTATTCAAACCAAACCCGACTAACAAGTTGAGTTCAAGTTGACCTAATATAGACAAGTCATCCTTCCCCAACTCTAATCCAATATAAACAAACACATTGTTGACTTTTTGAGTCCAATTCCTTTTTTGATGCTGACAAAGCACAAGTTACTTATGTGTGTATGTAGTGCTTAAACAGGTTTATAATATAACACACATAAGGTGACTGAAAATGGAAGTCATGAAGGACGTAAAGATCATCTCAATTTGGCGTATTCCATGGAAGAATGAAGGGCAAAAGAAGAGGAAGACATTTGTTCTTCATTTGTAATGCATTTAGTTTTTATATTTGGTCTGTAATAATGCATTTTCATGCATGATATGATTGTATGCTCAGAATGACCATAAACTGACCTTAGGGCACCCAACATGGTAAAATAAAAACTTTTTTCTTAACAACTAAAATCATACAAAAAGGTTTAAATCATTTAGGGTCAAAAATAGGGCCAAACTTGAGTTTTTAACTAGGTCCAATCGACTGACCTATTCACGTTTTAAAAACCTCAGCCGACCGACCATGCCCTGAGGGAAAAATTGTATTTTTGGTCATGTTCGGGCAACCGACCCTAAAATGAACTAAATGCCCAGCCGACCAACCTAAGAAATTGACCAAAGCCAAAGGCTCGGCCGACTGGCCAAATTAGGTCAAAAACGCCTCAGCCGACCGATTCTCAAGAACCGACAGACCAACTTTGGTCTCAGGCGACCAAACCTACGAAGGTTTGGAAAGTCGCCCAAGCCAGCAGACCAGCCCATTCCTCAGCCGACTGAACCCATTTGAAATTTGAAATTCTTGTATGTGATTAGCCGACCGACGCTAGCACTGGTCGACCGAACCTCTCGGGTTCCGATTATTTTCCAACGCTAATCACATTTAATTTTCAATTAAACAATTTGAAAAATACCAAGCGTGTCCCAAAACGGTCATAT
Organism: Malania oleifera; assembly: GCF_029873635.1. NCBI lineage: Eukaryota > Viridiplantae > Streptophyta > Magnoliopsida > Santalales > Ximeniaceae > Malania > Malania oleifera. Next base: position 54,740,361 of record NC_080423.1, read on the forward strand.
TTTCAAGAAGTCTATAAATACCCCTTCCATTAGCTAAATTAGCAACTTTGATGACTTTCAAAATTCTCTCAAATATTTTTTTAATCAAATTTTCCCCATACAACATTTCATTACAAAATTTTCTTTTGGGGCAAAATTTCTACACTCTCACCAACTCTCTTTCATTCATTCTTTGAAAATTTATTTTACAAGAGAGTATTTTATTTGGGCATTCATATCATCAAAAGCATTTTACTTTCATTAATTCTTTCATTATTTTAAAATCATTCTTGAGAGTAAATCTTGGTTCTCTCCACATGTTTTCTTGACAAATGTTTATTGGAGAAACCATCTTCTTGCTTTTGAATCTTTTGAGCTTCCATTGCAAGATTCATAAGCTCATCTTGCTTTATTGCACAAATTCCTTTTTGAGCTAAAACTCTAAAATCTCCTATACTTTGTTTGGAAAAATATTTTTGGAGATTTCATTTGAGGATTTGAAGATCTTTGAGGTACTTATTGCATACTTCATTTTTAATCAAAGATCATATTTGTGCAAAAATACCTTTGAAAGCAAAACCTAGGTTCTCTTGATTTTTATAGAAAAATATTTTTGGAGAAAATTTTATTAGGGTCAAATCTTTGAGTATTTATTATATACATCATCTTTCAAAGATTGAACATATTATTTTGAGAAAAACACCCTTACTCTACTAAGCTCATAATTCATATCATATTAGAGTGCATTTTTGAGTTTCATTGTTGTACATCTCTGCTTGTATTTAGAAGCATGTATTTTGTACAAAAATGGTTTTATGTACCGGTTGGGTTCAACCCGTAAATTAAACTGAGGAGTCTCTGCCCCGTAAAGGAGACCGGTTTGATTCAGCTCGATAAATTGAACTGGGGAGTCTCCGCCCTATAAGGGAGACCAATTGAACTCAGCCTGATAATTGAGTTGGGTTTTGGCACCACGCGTAAAGTGTGACTGGATTTTGGCTCCGCCCGGTAAGTGTAGCTGGGGTTTACCTTGCCCCGTAAGGAGCAGTTGTAACGATTTCTACTCCACCCGTTAAGTGAGTAGGGTTAGTGGAATCATTGGGGGGTATGCCCAAGGCGGGGACATATGCTGATTTGGCCGAACCTCAATAACAAATCTTGTCTCTCTCTCTCTCTCTCTATCTCATTTAATTTCTGCACTTTAAATTCAGTTTGTGTATGCTTATTCATTTATGGTTATAACTATCTTGCGTGCACACATATTTAATTTAAATGAGATATGCAGCATACGTGTATGTCATCACACATAGCTTACTTATTTCATATACACACTTTTAATCTTAAATGGGATATGATGTGTTTGTTGTATGCATATATTTAATTTGTACAAAATGTCATATATGTTTTAAATATTGGCATACTTGATTTATTAAGAGAATTGAAACTACCTAGAAAGACACTAGGTTGAGAAATACTGATGCGGGGGAATGATGAGAATGGACAAGCACCATTAAAGGATCCATTGCAAGTTCCAGATGGGCCAATCACAAGGTCAAAAGCTAAGAAGATCAAGGAAGCAATGCAAGGATTGGGGCAATGCACTTGGGCCGAGTATGCAAATTTATCAAGCAAGACCCCAACATTCAAGATGGGCTTGAAAGAAGAAGAATCAGCTTTAATCCATGTGATACAAGCTACAACGGGGAGCGACATATCCTAGTGTTTAGTGTAGACCTTTTATTTCAATAAGTATAGGCGTGTAAGTCTATTTTATGTTTATTAGTTATAGGAGTTTAGGGTTACGTTATTTGACTTGAAAATTTGAATTTGAATTTGAATTTAATTGAAGAGGTTTATAAATAGACTTGTAGCCACATTCTACAAAAAAAAAAGAACATTGAATAAAAATGTGAGGTTTTGTTCCTTCTATTGGTTCTTCAGAGAACTTGTGAACTTATCAAGGATTCTTCCTTATGACATTCAAATTTCATACCTTTGATTCATGATTCAATTATAATCATTGGATCGAGATTTGTTACTTTATACCTTCAGTTCGCGTTTCATTTATAAACATTGGGTCGGGATTTTCTATCCAAAAAATCTAAATTTTAGCTTTCTTGGGCAAGTATTCCAATATTGATTGTTGGGTTTCAACGCGTGTCGATGAGGTTCACATCATTTGGTTATTATTCCAATATTGATTGTTGGGTCTCAACGCGTGTCGATTGGAATTCGCATCATTTGGCAAGTATTCCAATATTAATTGTTGCGTCTCAATGCGTGTCGATTGGGGTTTGCATCATTTGGTATCAGAACTTAGGTTCTAAAATCAAGTTTACTATCATTTTATCTTTTGTTTCTAAAAAATAAAAAAATAGAGACGTCAGAAAAAGAAAAAGGAGATATCAGAAAAGAAAAGAAAGCAAAAAAAAAAAGAAAAGCAATATTGAAGCAACAGATACTATCACTCACCGTACTTATCACAGTTTTTTTTTTTTCTTGAATCGTGACTTTTGTAGTTTCGATTCTCTAAAAAAAAAAAAAAATCTGATTTTTGTCCTCTTCCTTTGATTCATTGTTTCTATACTATTTTCTTGCCGTTGGTATTGGTTTAAATACTACACAGATTCGAGGACGAATCCTTTTGAAGAGAGGGGGAATGATGCGGGGGAATGATGAGAATGGACAAACACCATTAAAGGATCCATTGCAAGTTCCAGATGGGCCAATCATAAGGTCAAAAGCTAAGAATATCAAGGAAGCAATGCAAGGATTGGTGCAATGCACTTGGGCCGAGTATGCAAATTTATCAAGCAAGACCCCAACATTCAAGATGGGCTTGAAAGAAGAAGAATCAGCTTTAATCCAAGTGATACAAGCTACAGCGGGGAGCGACATATCCTAGTGTTTAGTGTAGACTTTTTATTTCAATAAGTATAGGCGTGTAAGTCTATTTTATGTTTATTAGTTATAGGAGTTTAGGGTTACGTTATTTGAATTGAAAATTTGAATTTGAATTTGAATTTGAATTTAATTGAAGAGGTTTATAAATAGACTTGTAGCCACATTCTACAAAAAAAAAAAAAACATTGAATAAAAATATGAGGTTTTGTTCCTTCTATTGGTTCTTCAGAGAACTTGTGAACTTATCAAGGATTCTTCCTTGTGACATTCAAATTTCATACCTTTGATTCATGATTCAATTATAATCATTGGATCGAGGTTTGTTACTTTATACCTTCGGTTCGCGTTTCATTTATAAACATTGGGTCGGGATTTTCTATCCAAAAAATCTAAATTTTAGCTTTCTTGGGCAAGTATTCCAATATTGATTGTTGGGTTTCAACGCGTGTCGATGAGGTTCGCATCATTTGGTTATTATTCCAATATTGATTGTTGGGTCTCAACGCATGTCGATTGGAGTTCACATCATTTGGCAAGTATTCCAATATTAATTGTTGCGTCTCAACGCGTGTCAATTGGGGTTTGCATCATTTGGTATCAGAACTTAGGTTCTAAAATCAGGTTTACTATCATTTTATCTTTTGTTTCTAAAAAATAAAAAATAAAAAAATAGAGACGTCAGAAAAAGAAAAAGGAGATATCAAAAAAGAAAAGAAAGCAAAAAAAAAAAAAAAAACAATATTGAAGCAACAGATACTATCACTCACCGTACTTATCAAAGTTTTTCTTTTTTCTTGAATCGTGACTTTTGTAGTTTCGATTCTCTAAAAATTAAAAAAAAAAATCTGATTTTTGTCCTCTTCCTTTGATTCATTGTTTCTATACTATTTTCTTGCCGTTGGTATTGGTTTAAATACTACACAGATTCGAGGACGAATCCTTTTGAAGAGAGGGGGAATGATGCGGGGGAATGATGAGAATGGGATGGGCCAATCATAAGGTCAAAAGCTAAGAATATCAAGGAAGCAATGCAAGGATTGGTGCAATGCACTTGGGCCGAGTATGCAAATTTATCAAGCAAGACCCCAACATTCAAGATGGGCTTGAAAGAAGAAGAATCAGCTTTAATCCATGTGATACAAGCTACAGCGGGGAGCGACATATCCTAGTGTTTAGTGTAGACTTTTTATTTCAATAAGTATAGGCGTGTGGGCTTATTTTATGTTTATTAGTTATAGGCGTTTAGGGTTACGTTATTTGAATTTAAATTTAAATTTAAATTTGAATTTGAATTTGAATATAATTGGAGGGGCTTATAAATAGACTTGCAACCACATTCTACCAAAAAAAGAACATTGAATAAAAATATAAGGTTTTGTTCCTTCTATTGGTTCTTCAAAGAACTTGTGAACTTATCAAGGATTCTTCCTTGTGGTGTTCAAATTTCATACCTTCGGTTCATGATTCAATTATAATCATTGGGTTGAGATTTGTTACTTTATACTTTCGGTTCACATTTCATTTATAAACGTTGGACCGGGATTTTCTATCCAAAAAATCTGAATTTTAGCTTTCTTAGGCAAGTATTCCAATATTGATTGTTGGGTTTCAACGCGTGTCGATTGAGGTTCGCATCACTTGGTAATTATTCGAATATTGATTGTTGGGTCTCAACACGCGTCGAATGGAGTTCGCATCATTTGGCTAGTATTCCAATATTGATTGTTGGGTCTCAACGCGTGTCGATTGGGGTTCGCATCAAATACTGTTCATGAATTAGCATGAGCAAAAATAGATGGACTAGGAAACTTTCTAATAAGCAAATTTTCATCCCTAATCATCAATTATTTTTACTAATCACTTTTTAGCACAGTTTACGAGTACCGAGTTAACAATTTTTCCAACAAGCTTCCAAATTTGCAGCTGTTCAAAATTTTCATTTATAATTTTCCAGTAATTTATCAATCTTATAAACAAAAAATCCCTGGTCTTTAGCCATTGGAAATATTAATAGTTCTCCCTTTTATGTATATGCACATGTCAACGTAGTTGGAGCAAGTCATTGAACCTCTCCCTGTGTTCCCTCCATGATATGCATACATGATAAACATTAACGAAGAAGACCAAGGAGAAGCTATTGGTTTTTTATTAGAAGACAAAGAAATAAACACTTGAACTAGATTCTTTGAAGTTTCCAATACCAAAGAAACAAAATTCAAATTACCTTTTTGTCGCCTTGTGAGGGCGGAAATCGATCGGCCATCTATGTCGTGTGTTGAGGTACTCCCTACATCATCCATCGTATCAAAACTTCCACCCCAACTAGCTGCCACTTATTCTTTGGACCAGATGCTTCAATACCAACAGCACTCACCAACTAAATGTCATACAAGTTCCCTAAAAATAGGCACGAATAAAATCCTCATTCATGTTTGCATCGCCAGGTAAATTCAATGTCAAACTTATAAACAGCAAAATTGTAAAGTTTGGCAGCTGAGAAAATGCAAGAAACAAAAGAGAGTAAACTTATAAATTATAAACTTTGCATTGTTTTAACGCAAGGAAACTAATCTTTTCTTATCATCCATTCTTTCAGTTTGCATTTTTGGGGAAACCACGACGGCAAAAATGAAAAAAAAAAAAAAAAAAGGTTTGACATTCTATTATTTTCATCCATTTTCTCAGCAACCAAGCACAGAAGTAGCAGATAGATCAACGGAAGAATCAAATCGAATAAAGCCAGACACACATACCCTAGGAGTGAAACCTGCGTGATTACATCGACGAATGCAGCGGCGAGAGAGACGCAGGGTAAAAAAAAGTAGGAGATTGCTTTGGCTGTGGTATATTCGTATCTTTTTCAGTCCCTACGAATTCCCAGAGATAGAGAGAGGGGGAGAGAGAGAGAGAGATGCATTAGAAGGCAGGAAACGGAACAAGTCCGCTTATGAACGGGCCACACGGCTGATGGCCTGAATTATGCAAAGCCAGCTTTTACTGCATATTATTTATTCACTATCTAGAAAAAATCTAAGCCTTTGTTTTAGTTGTGCAGTGTGAGCTTTTTAAATTTTTATTTCTTTATTTTTAAAAATTATAAAAAAACAAATTAACTTTTCATTTTTATAATATTTATATATAAAAATAAAAACCAATAATTTTTTTAAAATTATTTATTAGTGGAATTTTTTTATTTTTTATTTTTTATTTTTCATTTTTTAAGTATATAAAAGGTCACCTTATTTTCTAAAGTTCAAAATTATATAAAAATATTAAAAAATATTTTATTATTTTTTAGTGTCTAAGATCTTCATATGGAGCATAGAATTTGGATCTTGAATTGAAATTTGAGTGGATTATGATAAAATATAGTATAAAATCATTTCAAATTTCTTTTAATTGAGTATTTGTTTTTTCATAATATTGAGTTGGTATTAACCCTTCTTGAACACAATTCATATCTGCACATGTGTCTAACAAAGCACGAGCAACTAACACAAATGTTTTATTAATAACAATTTTTACTTCTGTATACCACTTATGAATGTTAACTTTTCATAAATATCTTTAAAAAACTTCTTTTTCATAATTTGTTCGAAAGTTGTTGTCTTCATCTTCGTCATCTCATAAAATTTATTCAAGTTTTGTTTTTCCCTTATCTAATGAGCTAACTTTTAGTTGTAACTCATTTATTTCAATTTTAATCTTATTAATTTCTTCTTTTGTATTTTTAACTTCTTTTTGCAAATCTTTAATAGTCAGTTGATCATCTTTATTATCATCTATTGATTCCTTCTCTCTGTATCTACTGATAATATCAGTGATATCATATCCTTGTTTAAATTTAGGTTTCTTTTCTTCAGCTAATTGTTCTTTTAGTCTTGTTAAATACTTATTTTTAATTTTTGGATCTTCAATGTGTTCAATCATTTCAAGCATAACTTCACTCTCTTTAGTAATTACACTGATACTTTTTGAGCACTTGTCACAAAAACAAAATCCTACTTCTTCATTACATGATTCTTTATCTGAGGATGATCCTGACGATGAAGTTTTTTGAATTTCATTAATAAATTCTTCTCCCGTTTCAGAAGATGATTCCAATTATGATTCAACTTCTAATTCACTACTTATGATTAATGATATCATTTTTCTTTTGAGTTTATCACTACAATTTATTTCTTTTATTTCTTGTTTGACCTTACAATCTTTTGCATAATGTCCTATTTTTTCATACTTATAGCATATTATTTCTTTTTTTTATCCTTATATTTCTTTTTCCCTTTTGAATGCTTAGAATAGCTTGAATAATTTTTCTTTTTCTTTTTGCAATAATCTTTATACTTACATTGATACTTATTGAACACTTGTCACAAAAACAAAATCCTACTTCTTCATTACATGATTTTTTATCTGAGGATGATATTGATGATGAAGTTTTTTGAATTTCAGTGACATTCCTTCTAAAATATTTTCAATTCTTGTTTATTGGTTTGCAATTGATTAAGACATTTGATTTGCATAATTATTTTGACTAACTAATTGATTAAAATCATTATTAATATTTTTAACTTCTTTGAAGGGCGATGCAATTACTTATGTTCCCTTATATGCAATTTTGAAAGAATCTTTTGACGGATGTGTTGAAGATATGTAATTATTATCTAATAACTTCCATTTATTATTATGAATAACATTTACAATTTGTCTATCTTTTAAATATTTGAAGAATAAAATATCTTTCTAAGTTTTTTGCATTTCTTTTAACCATTCTTCTCTTATTTTTTTCTTTTTCTCCTATATTATATTTCTCAAAAAATTTATCTCGATTCTTGTGATTAAATCTATGTTTATAATCTTCTCTTAAAACTTCCATATTTGGTTCAAACTTTTTACTTATGGTTAATAAATTTTTCCTTTGACCTTCTTCTTTTAAGGCTCTAAAGCTTGAGTAATTTTGACTTTGTGCTTGATTTTGACTTTCATAATGATACTATTGAAATAGCATAATCATCTTCAATCAACTTTTTCTTGTCTTTTGATTTCAAATAAGAACTTGAAGGAGAGGATCTTAGTTTAGAAGTCTAAGCAAGTCATGCTCTAACTTTTCCTTCGGCATGGTGAACTTATCCCACCATATGATTTTAAAAACGCTGCTTAATGTTTTTGAATAATACAATGAACTTTCTTCACGAGGAACTATGATATAGTCCCAGCAAGTGATTCACGTAATCAAGAAATAAGAACAAAATAGTAACATACTTGAAAATTCATTAGATAAATCAGGAGCACGAAATTCTTTTTAAATAATTCAAAGTCAGTTTGAATTACTTCTAGAAAAAATGCTTTTGACTGGGCCAAAGAATTTGAACTTAGGAACCACTTAGGAAAATTTTTCAAAATTTTTTTTATCAAAATGAACAAACCATGAATGTGAAAAATTTCGAACAAACATGGTATTGAACTAGGCTTTGATATAATCTTGATAATCATAAGTTTGAGGGACAAAAACTGCCTTAAAACTTTTGGAGACGCGTGGGTGCTGACCCCACTCAGAATGAGAAATAATTTTCAAAATCTTGATTTTTGAAATTTTGATTTTTGAAACATCTTTCATATCATGGTTATGATCTGTAAAAACAGAGTTTGTTTCTACCAAAATAAGTTCATAAAATCTTCTATCCTTCAGGGTGTGTGAAGATTCAAAATGACAACCTCTAAAGAAATAATCCTTGATGACTTCAAAGAGGAAAGACGAATCCTATTCAGACTAAATAGGAAACAAATTTTCGAAGACATCTTTTGTTATGTATCCATTTGATACCTTTTGAGAAATAGGAGACTGTTGAGAAGATGACTATTGTCCTTCCATGATGACTTTGAAATGAGGGGTTTGAGATCTTATGAGAGGTGAATATTTAATGTGAATACAGATTTTTTTTAAAAAGTAACTTCTTTTGAGTAACAGACACTCGTCCTCTGTCGCATAGACATTTTTTCCCTGTAAAAAGTCTCTTGTTAAAAAATATGGAATTGATTTTGAAGTACCTTTAATAAAGTCAATTTGAAAATCAAACACAGAAAGGATTGCTTGCCATCTGGAAAAAATTTGTTTTGATACCAAATTTTTAACATCCTTTTCTAAGATATCTTTTGCACACTAACAATCTACTCTTAGTAAAAAAATTTTATTCAATAAATCATCCTGAAATTTTTGAATGCATAAAACAATTTATAAAATTTATTTTTTAACTGTTGAGTAATTAATTTGTAGTCCTGACCAGACACCTGAGTGAAACATAACTAGGGTTTCTTTTGAATCTAACAGTTGTTTAAGAATTCCTCCAAATCCAGCATCAGAAGCATCTGTTTCTAATATCATAAAAGCTTTTGGGTTGGGAGGACTAAGGCAAGGAAGACTTTTGACTAACGCTTTCACCTAAATAACTGTTTGAGTATGTTCATCCGACCATGCCGGTGGATTCTTCTTTAATCTATTGAATAATAGTTTTAAGATAATTCTTAAATTTGGAATAAAGTCTGCTACGTAATTCAGACATCCTAAAAAAAAATCTTTGTAATTGATTCTCATCCTTAATTTCGTTTGGGAATTTACTTGCAAATTCTAAAGATCTTTGAATTTGAGTAATTGTATTTTGATAAATGTTATGACCTAAGAATCTAATATTAACTTGGAATAATTTTATTTTTGGTTGTGAAACCACTAAACCATTTCTTTTGATAACTTCAAAGAAAATATTCAAATGTTTGAAATGTTGTTCTATTGATTATGAGTATACATGAACATCGTCTATGTATACAATTGTAAACTTTGTATAAGCGATAAAAATTTCATTCATAATATTTTGAAATTCAAAAGGAGCATTTTTCAAACCAAAAGGCATTACGTTCCATTCGTAATGTCCAAATGGTACTGTAAATGTTGTTTTATATTTATCTTCTTCTACAATTTGTAATTGTCAAAAACCTGACTTCATATCAAATTTTGAGTATATTGACGTTGTACATAACATGTTTAGTAAATCTTTTTTATTAGGTATTGGATATCTAATCCATTGTAAAGCTTGGTTTAAAGGTTTGTAATCTATGACTAATCTTGGAGCACCTCTTTCAATTTCTACTTGATTTTGAACATAAAATGCATAACAGCTCCAAGGTGATTTACTTTTTCTTATTTATTTTTTGTCTAGTAAATCTTTGATTTCCTTCTTACAATATTCAAATAACTTTTGATTCATTTGAATAGGTCTTGCTTTTGTGAGAATTTTATCTTCAGTAAAATCTTTAACATAAGGTAATTTTACCATATGTTTTTTTCTTAACCAAAATGCATTGGGTAAATTTGAACAAACTTCTCTTTCTAATTTTTCTTTAACTTGTTCAATTTTACTTTTGATTTTTGAAGTTTGAATTCTCTCCTCTATTTTCTTATAATAAATTTCTTTAGACAATTGTTTTATATGTTTTCTCTTTTGTCTAATTAAATTTATCCTTTTGACTGCTAAATCTTTTAAAGTATTTGTGTCTCTTTCTTTCATTTTTTCTATGAATTCAAATATAACTTCTTCACCACTAATTTGAGTATGTATACCCTTTTCATCAAATTGAAAATGATAAATCAAAGTAAAAAATGGTGTACCAAGTATAATTTCTTGTTGTATATTTTTTGACAAGTATGAAGGTTGTCTTTAAACATATCTCCTTATTACAAATATGAACATTTGAAATTTTAAATCTTATTTGTAATCTTGCTTCGTTTGCATCACATAATTAAATATTTGTTTTTTCATAAGTATGTTCTGCAGATGCAACCTTAGGTTTCTGAATCACATAATTAAATATTTGTTTTTTCATAAGTATGTTCTGCAGATGCAACCTTAGGTTTCTGACGCAGAGGATCAACCCTAAGGTTGCAACTGCAGAGCATACTTATGATAAAGAAAGAAATCAAATTAAAAGAAAGAAAAATCATTCATTCAAAACAAACATTTAAATCAAACTTACTTATTATTAAACTTTTGTTTACATGATAGAAACCTAGGGACGAAAGATTAAGAGAGAGAAGAAGGACAAGAGAGAGTTGTGTGGAGCTTGAAGACCCGAGCTTTCTTTAATAGAAACCCCCAACTTGGTGCAAGTTTACAAATGAAAGAAAAACTTATTTATAGACTTGAAGGGTCGAGCTTGAAACCCTTTGAAGTCTGCAAAGTAAGTACAGGTGCTCAATGGGCCCCATCGACCACTTAGCTTTGGAGATTTTCAAAGATTCCTTACAATAATTTTCGGCCGAAACAACAAGACAACAAACTTTAATTAAATGTGACAACACATGGACAATTGCATTTGTGTGAGAACCCACCACCTTCAATTAATGATACAGACTCTAGACAAAATAAAACAATAAAATATACAACCCTGGCCCCAAACGGTGGACAGGTGTAAAACACTCCCTTACACACTCAAAATTTACAATAAAATATTACAATCTGGGCCAAATAGCTGAGAGCTAAAAAGAAAGGAGTGTAAAGATAGACAAGGTGGTCCATCCACTTTTGACTTTTTTAACAAACATTGATGATATCTTCGTGGCAACTTTTGACAAATTTGATAACTTCTGTCTTCTTTTGATAATATGGTCTTTAGCGGGTCATAAGCTTTGGCATGACAATTATTTCTTTTTTGAAACAGCTTTTTTTAGGAAGCTTCCTCTTGCATATCTTCCTTTTGAATAAACTTGTACCATGTGTTGATATCTGAACCAAGTAAATTCATATCAACGACTTGAGGTGAATTTTGATCTTGAGATGAATCAGAACCGTCTGATTCGAGTTGGGCGATCATCGTAAGTAATTTAGACTTTGTACTTGATTTTGACTTTGGTGATGATACTATTGAAACAACATCATCATCTTCGATCAACTTCTTCTTGTCTTTTGATTTCAAATAAGAACTTGAAGGGGAGGATCTTAGTTCAAAAGTCTGAACAAGACATGCTCTAACTTTTCCTTTGGGCATGGTGAACTTATCCCACCATCTGATTTTAAAAACTCTTCTTAATGTTTTTGAATAATACAGTGAACTTTCTTCAAGAGGAACTTTGATATAGTCCCAGCAAGTGATTCACGTAATCAAGAAATAGGAACAAAACAGTAACATACTTGAAGATTCATCAGATAAATCGATTGAAATTCTTTTGAAATAATTCAAAGTTATTTTGAATTACTTTTGAAAAAAATGCTTTTGGATGGGCCAAAGAATTTGAATTAGGTTAGGAACCACTAAGGAAAATTTTTCAAAATTTTTTGATCAAAATGAACAAACCATGAATGTGAAAAATTCTGAAAAAACATGCTATTGAACCAAACTTTGATATAATCTTAATAATCATAAGTTTGAGGGACAAAAACTCCCTTAAATCTTCTAGAGACGCGTGGGTGCTGACCCCACTCAGAAGGAGAAATAATTTTCAAAATCTTGATTTTTGAAAAATTAATTTTTGAAACATCTTGCAGATCATGGTCATGATCTATAAAAATAAAGTTTGTTTCTACCAAAATAAGTTCATAAAATCTTCTATCCTTTAGGGTGTCAGGAGTTTCAAAATGACAACCTCTGAAGAAATAATTATTGATGACTTCAAAAGGGGAAGATGAATCCTATTTGGGTTCAATGGGAAACAAATCTTCAAAGCAATCCTTTGTTATGAATCCTTTTGATACCTTTTGAGAAATAGGAGACTGTTGAGAAGAGGACTGTTGTCCTTCCATGATGGCTTTGAAAGAAGGGGCTTGAGATCTTATGAGAGGTGAATATTTATTGTGAATAGGGATTTCTTTTGAATGAGTGGCTTCTTTTGAGTAATAGTCACTGGACCTCTGTCGCCTAGACATTTTTTCCCTATAAAAAGTCTTTTGTTAAAAAAATCTGGAATTGAGTTTGAAGTGCCTTTAATAAATTCAATTTGAAAATCAAACATAGAAAGGATTGCTTGCCATCTAACAAAAATTTGTTTTGAAACCAAATTTTTAACATCATTTCCTAAGATATCTTTTACACTCTTACATTCTACTCTTAGTAAAAATTCTTTATTAAATGAATCATCTTGAAATTTTTGAATGCATAAAACAATTGATAAAATTTCTTTTTTAACCGTTGCGTAATTAACTTGTGGTCCTGACCAAGCACCTGAGTGAAACCTAACCGGGTTTTCTTTTGAATCTAATCGTTGTTTAAGAATTCCTCCAAATCCAGCATCAGAAGCATCTGTTTCTACCATCATAAAAGCTTTTGGGTCAGGAAGACTAAGGCAAGGAAGACTTTTGACTAAACCTTTCACCTTAATAACTGTTTGAGTATGTTCATCCGACCATGCTGGTGGATTCTTCTTTAATCTATTGAATAATGGTTTTAAGATAATTCTTAAATTTGGAATAAAGTGTACTACGTAATTCAAACATCCTAAAAATCTTTGTAATTGATTTTTATCCGTAATTTCGTTTGAAAATTTACAGCAAATTCTAAAGATCTTTCAATTTGAGTAATTGTATTTTGATAAATATTATGACCTAAGAATCTAATATTAACTTGGAATAATTTGATTTTTGGTTGTGAAACCACCAAACCATTTCTTTTGATAACTTTAAAGAAAATATCCAAATGTTTGAAATGTTGTTCTATTGATTATGAGTATACAAGAACATCGTCTATGTATACAATTGTAAACTTTTTATAAGCATTAAAAATTTCATTCATAATATTTTGAAATTCAGAAGGAACATTTTTCAAACCAAAAGGCATTACGTTCCATTCATAATGTCCAAATGGTACTGTAAATGTTGTTTTATATTTATCTTCTTCTGCAATTTGTATTTGCCAAAAACCAGACTTTATATCAAATTTTGAGTATATTGACAATGTACATAACATGTTTAGTAATTCTTTTTTATTAGGTATTGTATAGCTAATTCATTGTAAAGTTTTGTTCAAAGGCTCTTAATTAATTACATGTCTTGGAGCTCCTCGCTCAATTTCAACTTGATTTTGAACATAAAAAGCTGAATAACGCCATGGCGATTTGCTTTTTCTTATTAATTTTTTTCTCAAGTGAATCTTTGATTTCCTTTTTACAGTATTCAAGTAACTCTTGATTCATTTAAATATGTGTTGCTTTTGTAGGTATTTTATCTTCAGTAAAATCTTTAACATAAGGTAATTTTACCATATGCTTTTTTCTTGACCAAAATGCATTGGGTAAATTTGAACAAACTTCTCTTTCTAATTTTTCTTTAAATTGTTCAATTTTACTTTTGATTTCTGGAGTTTGAATTCTCTCATCTATTTTCTTATGATAAGTTTCTTTTGCCAATTGTTTTATATGTTTTCTCTTTTGTCTAATTAAATTTATCTTTTTGACTGCTAAATCCTTTAAAGTATTTACATATTTTTCTTTCATTTTTTCTATGGATTCAAACATAACTTCTTGACTACCAATTTGAGTATGTATATTCATCAACTTGAAATGGATAAATTAAAGTAAAAAATGGTATACTAAGTATAATTTCTTGTTATATATTTTTGACAAGTATGAAGGTTGTTTTCAGGCATATTTTCTTATTACAAATATGAACATCTGAAATTTTAAATCTTATTTGTAATTTTGCATCGTTTGCACCATATAATTGAGTATTTGTTTTTTCATAATATTGAGTTGGTATTAACCCTTCTTGAACACAATTCATATCTGCGCCCGTGTCTAATAAGGCACGAGCAAGTAACACAAATGTTTTATTAATAACAAGTTTTACTCCTGTATACCACTTGCGAATGTTAACTTTTGATAAATATCCTAAAAAAAACTTCTTTTTCATAATTTGTTTGAAAACTGTTGTCTTCATCTTCGTCATCTGATTCAATTAATTCAAATTTTGTTATTCCCTTATCTAATGAGCTAACTTTTAGTTATAACTTATTTATTTCAATTTTAATCTTATTAATTTCTTCTTTTGTATTTTAACTTCATTTTGTAAATCTTGAATAATCGGTTGATTATCTTTATTATCATCTACTGATTCCTTCTCTCTATATCTATTGATTATAATATCCTTGTTTAAATTTAGGTTTCTTTTCTTCAGCTAATTGTTCTTTTAGTCTTGTTAAATACTTATTTTTAATTTTTAGATCTTCAATGTGTTCAATCATTTCAAGCGTAACTTCACTCTCTTTAGTAATTACATTGATACTTTTTGAACACTTGTCACAAAAACAAAATCCTACTTCTTCATTACATGTTTCTTTATCTAAGGATGATCCTGATGATGAAGTTTTTTGAATTTCATTAATAAATTCTTCTCCTATTTTAGAAGATGATTCCGATGATGATTCTTCTGATTCACTACTTATGATTAATGATATAATTTTTCTTTTGAGTTTATCACTACAAATTAATTCTTTTATTTCTTGTTTGACCCTACAATCTTTTGCATAATGTCCTCTTTTTCCACACTTATAACAAGTTATTTCTTTTTTATCCTTATATTTCTTTTTCCCTTTTGAATGCTTAGAATAACTTGAATAATTTTTCTTTTTCTTTTTGTAATAATATTTGTCATAATTTTTATAGTCTCTTTTAGATGATTTCTTATGAAATTTTTTATGATGCTTATGTTCCTTTGATGGAGCTTGGATTTTTTTATACCCAGATTGAGTACAAAAATCTCCTAATTCACCATTATTTCTTTTGAATTCATATTTCATTTGAGATTGTATTTTTAACTCATTACAAAGTTTTAATCCTTCATGATTTATGACATTAATAATTTGTCCATACGTAATTGCTTGGTAATTTGTTCCTATTGTATCTTTAATCCTATCTCTAACTCTTTGTGCAAATAATTTTGGTAATCCTCCTATAAATTTTTTTTTTCCAAAATTCACTTCTTCCATCTGGTCTACTTAAAACTTTTGCAAGATATATATCTTTATACCATTAAAAATCTGATAATTTTGGATAAGTTAAATTGACTAATATGATACTATTCTTTTCTGCCATATTATTCGGTTCTCCTACGAAAGCTTTTAGTATTGTCCAAAGTAATGCTGAAACAACATCACTAACTTGAGTTTGTTGACCATTTTCTTCTTTATTTTTGACTGCTCCAAAAATTCCATCTTTTTCATTTTGAGTAAGATAATTATCCCACCAAAATCTTAATGATCCTTTAAATCCTTGAACTAGCAATCCAGTTATTGTAGCTTCTCCAGTTCTTTCATTATTAAATTTGTAGGCAATAGCTGCCAAAGTCATTTGTTGTACTAACCTAATAACTTGATATTCAGTGAAACCATCAAGATTCTACTCATGTAAAGAGTTTCCACTAAAATTTCTTTCTTCTTTTATATGTTCATCTTCAAATAATAAGCTTTGAAATGTTTGTTTTTTGTAATAAGTTCTAACTTTTCTATTTTTCCAAGAATTATTGTTTATTTTATGAATTTCAAAATCACTTTCTTCTCTAAAGCTTCTTTCCAAGTTATGAATAGCTTCTTCTTTTGTTAGGGTATTTATATTATTTTTCTTAAGAAGTTCTTCAATTTTTTTTGTAATGTGATCTTTTTTTGGTTCAAAGTTAAATTTAATATCAATCATTGACAAAGGTTTGAATAAAGGTTCTTGTTTTTTAACTTTACTTGATTCTCCTTTTTCAAAGGTACTATTGATCTCAACTTTGACATTTCTTCTAAAATATTTTTAATTCTTGTTGATTGGTTTGTAATTGATTGAAACATTTGATTTGCGTAATTATTTCGATTAACAAATTGATCAAGTATTTCAAGAATAACAGAAGACTTAGGAAGAAAAAGTATTTCAAGTGTTTATATTGAACCTAATAAGTATTATAAACTTAAATGAATCAATTTTGAATCAGAAATTCCTCAAGGATATTATTCTAAAGAATTTAATTCACCAACAATGTTTCAAAACTTTAGATGAAGAACAGAGAAAAGCCTTAAAAGAAGAAGGTCAAAGGAAAAATTTATTAACCATAAGTAAAAAGTTTGAACCAAATATGGAAGTTTTAAGGGAAAATTATAAACATAAACTTAATCAAAAGAATCGAGATAAATTTTTTTAAAAATATAATAAAGAAGAAAGAGAAAAAATAAGAGAAGAATGGTTAGAAGAAATTCAAAAAACTTAGAAAGATATTTTATTCTTCAAATATTTAAAAGATAGACAAATTGTAAATGTTATTCATAATAATAAATGGAAGTTATAAGATAATAATTACGTAACTTCGACACATCCGCCAAAAGATTCTTTCGAAATTGCATATAAGAGAACAGAAGTAATTGCATCACCCTTCAAAGAAGTTAAAAATATTAATAATGATTTTGATCAATTAGTTAGTAAAAATAATTACGCAAATCAAATGTTTCAATCAATTGCAAGCGAATCAACAAGAATTGAAAATATTTTAGAAGGAATGTCATAAGTTAAGATCTGTAGTACCTTTAAAAAAGGAGAATCAAGTAAAGTTAAAAAACAAGAACCTTTATTCAAACCTTTCTCAATGACTGATATTAAATTTAACTTTGAACCTAAAGAAGATCAAATTACAAGAAAAATTGAAGAACTTCTTAAGAAAAATAATATAAAAGAAGAAGCTATTTATAACTTGGAAAGAAGCTTTAGGTGTGCGTAGCAATATAAATTGTCTTATGAGTTAACTCAGTTTCAAAATTTTTATCGGTATAATATATATGTAACTCATCTGCCACACGCTGGTAATAGCATATTTCACCTTACTGAGAGTTGTCTCATCCCAGTAATTTACCACTTTTCAGGTGATCCAGGTAGGCGTGTAGATTAGGCACCGAGATAGAGGGGACCTTGTACTGTCATGTTCAAAGGGTAAGTATTTTGGGAAGTCACTTTTGAGTAGTCCCTAGGTCTAGGTGAGGGTATTTTGGGAATGATTATGTAAGTCTATTTTGGAGAGATACAGACTTTATGGCATTGTATATATTTGATGTAGATATTTGCTTTCTGCTTTCCGTTGCATAGGTAGTTTATGGATATACAGGTTCCACGGTCCCTCCCCGTCCGTGATGATGTTATGGTTTATATTAGAAGCTATTAGAGTAGTGAAATTTTACAGTTTATATATTAAAAAAAATGACATGAAAAAAAATCAGGTTGTTACAGTTTGGTATTAGAGCTTAGGTTGTTAGGTTCTGTAGACTTTAGAGTGAGCGAAAATAATACCAGAGTATAGGAAAAAGGATTTGAGGTTTTTTTTTTGTGGTTTGGGTATAGGATTTTCATAATTGTTTCTGTGTTTTTCTTGGTGTGACAATTTTAGGAAAGCCATAGTAAACTATTGTCGGGTTGTGTGTCTAGATTGCAGGATTGAATTTTGAGTTAAGATTAGGGAGGGTTGTTAATTGTGAACATGAGATTTTAGTTAAATGAAATAAATTAGATCTTTATGGGAGATAGGGTCTTTAAAATTATGTTTTTTTTCTTTTCAGGATAGACCCAGGGAGCAGTGGTATGAATGCTGGAGGTGACGGAGCAGGATCTTCTAGTATGGGGGGTAGAGATTCCGATGCAGTATTGTGTAGCGTCACCCAGCAAGTGATGGATGAGATGGCTAGAAGTTCAGGGGAGTGTAGCTGCACAATTGAGCAGTTTACGTGGATGAGACCTCCGTCATTTTCTGGAGGAGCGGACCCTTTAGCAGTTGAGAACTGGGTCCAAGACATTAAGGATATGTTGGCAGTGCTTCCATGTATAGACGAACAGAAGGTAGTATTTGCGACGTTCAAACTGACTGGGGAGGCAAGACACTGGTGGATATTGGCGAAGTTGATTGAGGAATAGAATCCTGATCGGTAGCGGTGACGTGGAGCCGTTTCCGAGAGTTGTTCTTCGACTAGTACTTCCCCGCCACCGTTAGGAGAGTGAAGGCGACTAAATTCTTATGCCTGACTTAGGAACAGTTGACAGTACAACAATATGCATCTTGCTTCATAGAGTTGTCTAGGTTTGCCCCATATTTACAACCGGATGAGGAGAAGAAGGTGAGAAAGTTTGAGGAAGGCCTAAGGCAAAATTTGTTTGAGCAGGTTATTGGCTTTCAAGCTCAACATTCGCGGAGGTTGTGGATAGAGCTGCAATTATTGAAAGTGACATGCCGAGAGGTACCGTAGCTCAGAGTCAGAGGAAAAGACCCACGCCTTAGGGTTTCCAAGTGGGTTCCAGCTAGGGCCCATGAAGAGGAAACCGTTATAGTGGAGGTCAGAGGCAAATGACGAAACCTTATGAGAATTAGGGTGTGTAGACCTACCCTATGTGTCAGACGTGTGGGAAGAAACATTTGGGAGAGTGTCGAGTAGAGAGAGATGTTTGTTGTCGTTCTGGGACACCCAGTTATATGGCATGAGCATGCCTAGGACTGCCAACTCAGGCCCCAGTTCCCAGACCATTCCGGGGTGGTTATTAGGTGCCTCGTGGAGGCTAGCAGAGGAATGTAGCCTTGGCGAGGTATTATGCTCTGATGCCGAAAGGCACCGAGTCTGCTAGAGACGTTGTTATAGATACACTTATTGATTTACCATATAAAGTTGTTGTTTTTTTTATTCAGGTGCCACCCACTCGTTTGTGTCATTGTGATATGTTAGATTATCTGGATTTGAAACACATATTCTAGATATTGAGTTGTTTGTAACTACGTTGACTGGATTAGTGGTGAGATGTAGGAGGGTATTTAAAAACTATTTAGTGGGCATTTAGGAGAAAATATTACTAGTTGACCTCGTGGTATTAGATATGTAGGGGTTGGATGTTATTTTATGTATGGATTGGCTGGTAGCTAATTATGCAAGCATTGATTGCTATCAGAAAGAGGTGATCTTTAGACCCCCGGGAGAGCATGAATTTAGATTTATGGGGTCGCGTATGTGCGCCTCGCCACAGTTGGTGTAGCAAACCAAAGAAATTATAATATTTAAATAATAAAAAAGGGAGAAAAGGAAAATAAGGGGGCACATTAGGTCTGCGTTCGTCGACGACGCTACATATTGGGCTCGTCGATGAGAAAATATCGAGAGGGAGTTTTGGGTAATTCTGAATTTCGTTGACGAGGTGAGAGTTTGTCGATGAGTTGTCTTCTGGGCCACGTCGACGAGATGACGTGGCTCGTCGACGAAGGTCATAGTATAAGTAGCCCTAAACGCCATTTCTTGGCTGATTTTTGCCGCATAATTTCTCTCTCTCCCTACCTTCGGTTGTCCTTACTTCTCTCTAAGATTTCGGGCTGATCTTCTGCTGGTTTGACACTCTTGGGGAAGTTGTCTACATATCTTTCGGAGTAGATCGTTGGTGGGGCTAGTTCAGAATTCATCCCAAATTTAAGGTAAGACTTTCTACTCAGTATTTGACTTTTTTACAGTTGTAGAAAGCGTAGTACGGGTAGAAATACTGAAGTTTAGTTCTGGAAAATATCATTTTCAGGGTGTTGAATTGGAAACCCTGCAAGTGCAGGATTGTTTATCTTAGGGGCTTTTGAAGAATCGGGTAAGGGAATAAACTAAGCTAGGAGTTTTATAAAAATACAAGCATAATTTTACAGCTTGTGATTTCAAAGAAATGTATGTATATAAATATGTATTATGTTGAAAAATACTGCTGAAACTGATAAGATATTTTGAATATATGAAAAACCCATTTTGTGTGGCATGAGTAGAATTTATGATAAAATATTGTTTTTTGGGAATATGATAATGACGTGGATATGATTTGTTGTCATACGGGCCATGCTATGGATATGATTTACTGGTGTATGGGCCGTGCTATGGATATGATTTGCCAGCGTATGAGCCGAGCTATGTTAAAATATAAAATGCCGGCATATGGGCCGATGATTTTCATGATGTATATAAATATTCAAATTGATGTGATGATATTGATTTAACAATTAATAGTATGAAATATCCATGTATCACAGTTTGATTATATGTTATATGTTATCAGAACCTGGTTGGCTTGGTTTAGGCTAGCACTTGCACGGTACCGTTGCTATGTGTTCGTGATCATCACGATATTGTGTTAATGCTACTGTACAGAGTAGCGAGAGAACGGATAGTCGATGTGGTTTTAAGAAGTGTGAGCGCCCCTGGTGTATAGACTAGGTTTGGCAGACCCATCGGACTTACAAACTGTACTTTTGATTTGTTGATGGTCGGCCAACCATTGTTAGGTCTCGCCTTCGGACCACACAACCCCAGTCATGTAGGGGTAATACATGACAACAGATAGATAACCTACCAGGATTGCTTTTGTATTAATATTATTATATGAGATGAATTATGCTATGAAAATCCAGTATGTTCTGCCATGTTATAATTATACATGTTCTTCCCACAAATGATACAAACATATTTACTTGATATGCTTATATATGCTTTTATGTATAACCCGGATAAACTTATGTTGCACACACTAGTATTAGTTTATTTCCCTTACAGAGAGGTGTTTCACCCCTAATTATATGAACATTTCAGGAGCCCCTGATGGTAGAGCAGATAAAGCTCTACTGAGGTAGTTATTGCTGATCTGCCCTTTCTAAAGGGTAAGTATTTTGTTAGGGCCAGATGGTTTGGTGAGGAGTGACTCTAGAACTCTTTTTGGGTTGTATATATGAACACAATGGATGTAGTAACTCTAGTACTGAGATGAATGATGTTATGTTTATGATATTAAGATTTTATGTTTCCTGCTGCTTAGGCTTTCGTATTGTGTTTCTGATATATCCCTAGTGCCCACAGGTTCAGGTTGATTATGATCAGCTAGGTTTACTATATTAGTTTTATTATAAAAGGAAAAAAAAATGTATGAAAATTAAGCAGGTTGTCACAATTGGTATCAGAGCCTAGGTTGCTAGGTTTTGTAGACTTTAGAATGTAGCGCAAATGATACCAGAGTATAGGAAATGATTTAAGGTTTTGTTCTACAGTCTAGAGGCAGGACTTCCGTGGTGGTTTCTATGTTTTTACTAGGGTGACAATTTCAAGAAAACCATAGTAAATTATTGTCGGTTTGTGTTCCTAGAATGTAAGACTGGGATTAGAAGTAAGTTGAGAATGTTAGAATAAGAGGTTACGTTAGATGGGTAAATTATAAGGATAGGATTATTACATTGCGTTTGTTGCTTTTCAGGATGGATCCAAGAGGAGGTAGTGCCCATGCGAGCAGCAGTGATGGTGTAGGGCCCTCGAGTGCAGTCAGGACTGACTCTGATGCAATATTATGTAGCGTGGCTCAGCAAGTTATGGCTGAGATCGCTAGGATCTCTAGGGAGTAGGGTAGTCCATTTGCAGGCCATTAGTGTACCATAGAGAGGTTTACGAAGATGAATCATTCGGTATTTTCAGTAAGTGTCGATCCTGTAGCCGCTAAGAATTGGATGTAGGAGATTGAGAAAGTCTTGGCCATGTTGTAATGCACGGAAGAACAGAGGGTCCTCTTCACCACCTATAAACTGACGAGGGAAGCTGAGAGGTGGTGGACGACTGTGAGACTACTAGAGCAGCAGAGGACGATGCCGATAGTCATGACTTGGGATTGGTTTAAAGAGTTGTTCTTCGATAGATATTTCCTAGCTACTGTTAGGGAGGCTAAAGTGGTGGAGTTCCTAAGTCTGAAGTAGGGGCAGTTATTAGTCCAGCAGTATGCGGCGTGTTTTATTGAGCTCTCTCGCTTCGCTCCGAATATTGTAACTAATGAGGCAAAAAAGGCGAGGCAGTTTGAGAGAGGTTTGAGGCGAGGTATCTTCAAGCAGGTGGTGGTACTACGGATCCAGGACTTTACTAAGTTAGTTTACAGGACAGCCTTGGAAGAGGTTGGTGAGCGTCTGGATGTAGAGGAACAGGGACAGAAGAAGAGATCTGCATCTTTGGGCTATCAGTAGGGTCCTAGATAGAATCAGTGGAGGAGAGGAAACCATGGTAAAGGACGGAGATAGGAGACTGGAGGTCGTGAGATACATGCAGTGCAGGGTCCTTCAGTCTGCCAGACTTGTGGGAGGAGACATTGGGGAGAGTGTCGAGCAACTGGAGTTGTCTGCTACTGCTGCGGTAGGCAAGGTCATATGGTGCGAGATTGCCCTACACCACCAGATGCAGCTCCTGCTCCCAGACCATACATGGGAGGTTATTAGGTGCCATGAGGGGGCTAGCAGAGGAATATGGTTCCAATTAGATTGTTTGCTCTGACGCGGCGGTGATGCTGAGAGAGCCGGCGACGTGGTGACAAGTATGGTTAGTATGCTTTCTTTTAAAGTTATTGCATTATTTGATTCAGGAGCTACACACTCGTTTGTGTCTTCAAAGTGCACTAGACTGTGTGGGGTAGAAACACAGTTTTTAGATACTAAACTGTTGGTATCTACACCGACTAGGTTAGCAGTGTAGTAGAGTGCTTCGGGGTTGTTTAGTTGACATTTAGGGTAAAATCTTATCTGCCAATTTAATAATGTTGGATATGCACGGGTTCGATGTGATCTTCGGCCTGGATTAGCTAGCAGCTAATTTTGCTAGCATAGAGTGCCATTCACGAGAAGTGATATTCAGACCTTCGGGATGAGCATAATTCAAGTTCGTAGGGCCGCGAGTGCAATCCCAACCTCAGCTAGTTTCAGCTATTCAGGCCAGAAGACTACTACTGAGTGGTTGTTAGGGGTGTGTGGCAGTTGTGAAGGAAATGTCAGAGAATGAATTGAAACTTGCTAACACGCCTATAGTAAAAGAGTTTACAGATGTTTTTCCGAAGGAGTTACTAGGCTTGCCACTTGATCGAGAGGTAGGTTTTCCTATTGATCTATTTCTAGGTATAACGCCGATTTCTAAAGTACCTTACCGAATGGCGCCAGCGGAGTTGGCAAAATTGAAGGATCAGCTACAAGATCTGCTTGATAAGGGCTTCATACGACCTAATATATCTCTGTGGGGAGCTCCAGTTTTTTTTGTAAAGAAGAAAGATGGATCTATGAGGATGTGCATAGATTATAGAGAGATTAATAAAGTGACGATAAAGAACAAATATCCTCTACCCCGTATAGATGATTTGTTTGACCAGCTCTAAGATACACGGGTGTATTCGAAGATTGACCTCAGATCGGGCTATCATCAGGTAAAAGTGAAAACAGAAGATGTCTCAAAGACGACCTTCAGGACCAGGTATGGGCATTATGAGTTCCTTGTTATGCCATTTGGTCTAACGAATGCTCTTGCTATATTTATGGATTTGATGACCATGATTTTTCATCCATATTTAGATCAATTTGTTGTTGTTTTTATTGATGATGTACTGGTCTATTTGAGGAGTTATGAGGAGCATGAGATACATTTGAGGCAGGTTTTGCAGATGCTCAGGGAAAAGAAGTTGTACGCAAAATTTAGTAAATGTGACTTCTAGCTTGAGAAGGTCGTGTTTTTGGGGCATGTTATATCTGGAGATGGTATTTCTGTGGATCCTAGTAAGATTGAGGCGATAGTGAATTAGGCTAGACTGAGGAATGTCCAGGAGATCAAGAGTTTCGTGGGGCTAGTTGGGTATTACCATCATTTTGTTGAGGGATTCTCAACATTATTAGGGTATTTGACACGACTGATGAGGAAGAATGTCAAGTTTCAATGGGACGACAGCTGTGAGCAAAGTTTTTAGGAATTGAAGCAGAGGTTAGTCGCAGCACTAGTATTGATCATCCCATCAAGGGGTGAGGGTTATGTCATTTACAGTGATGAGTCCTTAAAGGGACTTGGCTGTGTATTGATGCAGTATGGCAGGGTGGTGGTGTATGCTTCCAAGCAGTTGAAAGAATATGAAAAGAATTACCCTACCCATGATCTTGAATTGGCTGCAATTAGTACATGCATTGAAGATTTGGAGGCATTACCTGTATGGCGAGTAGTGTGAGATCTTTTCCAATCACAAGAGTTTGAAGTACTTTTTCACGCAAAAGGAATTGAATACGAGGCAGAGAAGGTGGTTGGAGCTAATTAAGGATTTCGATTGTACCATCAGTTATCACCCAAGGAAAGCAAACGTGGTAGCTGATGCGTTGAGCAGGAAATCTAGGGAATCAGTGTTGGCGGGAGATCCAGTATCCGATCATGATGGATCTAGAGAGACTAGACATCGAATTAGTTGAGAGTGGTTCTCAGGTATGTATCACCAATTTAATAGTGCAACCTACTCTGCAGCAAAGAATTAAAGCTGCTCATAAGGAAGACCCAGAATTAGTAGAGGTGATAGACAGAGTGCAGAGTGGTCAGGGGGAGGAATTCAGTATTGTAGATGACGAGGCTTTATGGTTCTGATCCAGATTGTCTGTTCCCATCGATACTGATATTAGGAAGACTATTTTAGAGGAGGCTCACAGATCTTTGTACACAGTTCATCCTGGTAGTACGAAAATGTATAAGGATCTACAAGAGTCGTATTGGTGGAGTGGTATAAAGAAAGAAATTGTTGAGTATGTAGCCTAGTGTTTAACGTGCCAGCAGGTGAAAGCTGAGCACTAGAGGCCAGCAGGGCAGTTGTAGCCATTATTTATCCCAGAGTAGAAATGAGATCATATATCTATGGATTTCGTGACAGGACTGCCAACAACGTTGCATGGCCAGAATGCCATTTGGGTGATTGTTGACCATTTGACTAAGACCGCCCATTTCTTACCTATCAAGATCAGCTACTCCCTCAACAGGTTAGAGGAGATTTACATTCAAGAGATAGTTTGTTCACATGGGGTGCTAGTGTGATGATTACGCACCGAAACTGCGTAATTGGGCATCTTAACCCGGGCTTTACGGTTTATATTTTTAATTAAATGTCCAAAATTGTCCAATATTTTAATAAAATGCCAAAATCATCATTCTTGAACTTTATTGCACTATTTATGAGAATTTGGTAATTTTTTGTCGCAGGAAAATTCCCGGGAATCAAAACCAACACCTGTTCCAGCAAACCTCATTCTATTCTTGTTTTCTTTTATTTAGTGCATGTTAGTTTTAGGGTTTTTAAATTACGTGTCATTTAATTCGGCAAACGTAAAATTGAACAACTCTTGAAAAACCTGAATCTGAACTGAGTTCAGTACCTTTTTAATTTCGATTGGAAGAACGTAAAATCTGAGATTAAATGCATTCCCTGAGGAGACGATCTAGCCCTTGGGCTTAATATTACACGACGTAACTCTTATACTTGGGATAGCTTTCGAGCTGCTCATTTTTTGAGTGAGTCATGTGACAACCCGAATAATAATGGGATTTAAGTAATAAATAGGAAAGGAAATGGAAACAGTAGCAGAAGGAGGAAGTCGACTTCGCGTTCGTCGACGACATTGCATTTTGGAGGGAAAAACCAAAAGGAATCATCAGGGCTTCATCGATGAATACAGGGGATTCGTCGACGAGGGCTTAAGAAAATTCATCGACGAAGACTAAATTTCTTCGATGAAGAGATACTGAGAGAGTTTTGAGTCGAATGAATTTCGTTGACGAGGACTACATTTCGTCGACGAAATTATTGAAGGATTTGTTGACGAATGACGTGGCTCGTCGACGAATCCAGTTCTATAAATATGAAAAATCTGAATTTTCTTTACTTCACAACTAAGCAAACTTTTCTCTCTCTCTCTCTCATCTTCGGTTCACTCTCTCTCTCTCTCTCTCTCTCTCTCTCTCTCTCTCTCTTCAATTTTGGGCCGGATTTACGCCGGTTCGATGTTCTGAAGTCACCACGACGCTCCTGGGGAAGTTCTCTCCAAATCTGGCGAAGCGAATTGTTGGTGAAAGCAAGTTGGAAATCATCCTTGAGTTGAGGTAAGGTTTTTTAAGCCAGATTTGAACTTACGATAGTTATAGGAAGTGATATACACGCAGAAATACTAAAGTTTAATACTGGAAGTTTTAAATTTTAGGGTATTGATAAGGGAATCCTACGGGGGTTAGGCTAAGATATTTTAGGGGCTTTCTCAGTACTCAGGTAAGGGAATAAATTAAAGTAGTCATTTTCATACAATTATTATTATTTATGAGTAAAGTTATTTTCGAGAAAGCATGTATTATAGCTATAGACTACGAAGGAAAATGTACGTTTGAGAAAATTCTACTATATGTTGAAATGTGTATATATACGTATGAGGTGCTAGAATGTATGATTTTAAAATGCAATGTATGGTTTTATACAACAAATGTGTGGCATGAATATTATTTTACATAGGAAAATATTATAATATGATGATGCTATGAATGCAGTACAATTTGAGAAATTATGAAAAGTATGCAGTACATTATGATTCTCAATGATTAAATGATTATTTTCAGAATGACGTATGTATATATATGATTTCGGCGCAAGGCCATATATATATGTATGATTTCGGCGCAAGGCTGTATATATGTATGATTTCGGCGCAAGGCCGTATATATGTGCAATTTCAGCGCAAAGCTGTATGTATGTATGATTTCGGCGCAAGGCCGTATTTATTATGAAATGTTTGGCACAAGGCCGTAATTATGAAAAATGCTATATTATCATGTACTATATGTTATCAGAACCCGGATGTTAGTTTAGTTCAGTTTCAAGAGCTCGTGACTGTAGCTATATAGATCAGATATCTATGTACAAATTAGTGCTAACCATCCCACGAGGGGGGGTGGGAGATGGATAGTCGGTGTGGCTTTTAGTGTAGAGCTGTAGACGTCCACCTGGCAGTTTGGACCAGGGTGTGGCGGGCCCATCGTACTTACAGACATATTTGACTCGGCAGTGGTCTGCCAGCCATTGTTGGGTCCTGCCTTCGGGCTGCACAAACCGTCATGGGGGGTAATACATGACATTAGCTAGCTATTCATCCTGGGTATGTTTTCAGTATTATCAGTATAACATATGTTTACGTACGATATGATTTATCAGCAATTATGAAAGTATATGATTATTCAGTATGTTATGATAAATGTCTACAGATATATGAAATGTATTGTATACGTATAATTACATTAAATATTCATGTTGCCACACAGCTGTATTTAGTTTATTTTCCCTTGCTGAGATGTGTTTCACCCCCAACATTAATTAATTTTTTAGGAGACCCCTGAGTGACCGGCGGGTCATGGCTGCCGTTGAGTTAGGGATATTACCCCGTTAGGAGGATAAGATTTTTGTACTAGGGTCAGAATTATTTTGTGTTTGACCCTAGAGTTATTTTGATGTTTATGAGGATGTATAAAAATACAGTTTTATGATGTTATAGTAAACTCTAGTATTATGCTTTATGGATGGATGATTTAGATTTTATGCTTGCTGCTGCTTAGGTTTCCGCTGTGATTGACAGGTGTCCCCGTTACCCACAGGTTTGGGTTGACCATTATATTTATTATGTTACATTTTATTTTAATGAAATTTAGGGTCGTTACATTTGGTATCAAAGCCTAGGATACTAAGTTCTGTAGAATCTAGAGTGCAGTAGTAATAATACCAGAGTATAGGATAAAGGAATTTGAGGTCAAGTTTTGTAGTCTAGATGCAGGACTTCCGTGGTGGTTTGTGTGATTTTCCTGGGGTGACAATTTCAGGAAAGTCGTAGTAAACTATTGTCAGGTTGGGTATCTAGGTTGTAGGATTGAACCTTGAATTAAGATCAGGAGAGATGAATTAATTAGGAGAAATATTAAATGAGTTGAGTGATATGTACAAAGAAGGGGGTTTTTGAGTTAAGTTACTTGTTTTTCGAGATGGACCCTGGTGGCAATAGTGCTCACACTAGTGGGAGTGAGGGTGCTGGACCCTTAGGCATTCCGGGTAGTGATTCAGATGTCGTTTTACGCAGTGTGGTGCTGCAAGTTATGACAGAAATTGCCAGGAGTTCGAAGGAACAGGGTGGTCTATCGGCAGGCCACGGTAATTCGATTGAGAAGTTTGTTAAGATGAGTCCTCCGGCGTTCTCAGGAGGGACAGATCTTGCTGTTGCTGAAAACTGGGTGCAGGAGAAGGAGAAAATATTTGCAGTGTTCAGAGGAGTAGAAGGTGTTGTTTGCCACCTATAGACTGACTGGGGAGGCTGAGAGATGGTGGTCAGTAGTGAGACTTTTAGAGCAGTAGAGGACTATACCTGTGGAGATGACGTGGGAGTGGTTTAAAGAAATATTCTTCGATACGTATTTTCCAGCCTCGTCCAAGGAGGCTAAGATTGAGGAGTTCCTAAATCTGAAGCAGGGATAACTGTTAGTACAGAAGTACGTGGCAAGGTTCATCGAGCTTTCTCGCTTTGCCCCATACATCAGTCCAGATGAAACGAAGAAGGTATGGTAGCTTGAGAGAGGCTCGAGGAGAGAAATTTATAAACAGGTATCGATTCTGAAGTTGCAGGATTTTGCTGAGCTAGTGGATAGAGCCACTATAGCAGAAATTAGTGAGTGATTGGAGGCTGAGAAGCAGAGGCAGAAGAAGAGATCCACACCTTCTGGTTCCCAGTAGGGAATTGGATGTGGTTCGTGGAAGAGAGGTGGCTATTATAGGGACTGGAGATAGGAGATTGGTAATCATGGTTTCCAAGGTGTACAAACATCTCCAGTTTGCCCGACTTGTGGGAAGAGGCACCCAGGAGAGTGTCGTGCCGGGCGAGGTGCCTGCTATAGGTGCGGGGAGCCAGGACATATGATGAGGGAGTGTCCGACGAAGATTAGTGCTGCTTCTGCTCCTAGACGTACATGAGGAGGTTACCAGGCGCCACATGGAGGCCAACAGATGAATGTGGCCCCAGCCAAGGTTTTCGCTTTAACGTTGGGTGATGTTGAGGTAGCCGGCGAGGTGGTGACAGCTACTATTATTATGTTTTCATTTAAAGTTATTGCACTTTTTGATTCTAGTTCCACACACTCATTTGTGTTCTTGGGGTGTGTTAAATTATGTGGGGCAAAAACACGATCATTAGATGTTGAACTATTGGTGGCGACACCGACCGAGTCAGTAGTGAGATGTAGTAGGGTACTTTGTGGTTGTCCAGTTGATATTCAGGGAAGAATTTTATCTGCTGATTTGGTGGTGTCGGATATGCACGGGTTTGACATTATCTTTGGCATGGATTGGCTAGCGGCTAATTCTGCTATTATAGATTGTCGTGCTAGGGAAGTGATATTCAGACCCCCAGGGAAACCAGAATTTAGATTACATGATCACGAGTGCAATCCTTACCTCAGATGGTCTCAATTGTTCAGGTGAGGAGACTGCTTCAGAATGACTGTTTGGGATTCGTGGCTTTTGTGAAAGAAATGTTAGAAAATGAATTGAAACTTATCAATACGCCTGTGGTGAAAGAATTTACGGATGTGTTCTCAGATGAATTACCAGGTTTGCCACCTAATCGAGAGGTAGATTTCTCTATTGATCTACTTCCAAGTACAACGTCTATCTCTAAAGCACAGTACTGAATGACACCAGCAGAGTTGGCGGAACTGAAAGACTAGTTGCAGGATTTGCTTAATAAGGGTTTCATATAACCTAGTGTATCGCGGTGGGGAGCTCTAGTACTATTTGTGAAAAAAAAGGACGGGTCTATGAGGATGTGCATAGATTACAGAGAGATTAATAAAGTGACAACCAAGAATAAGTATCCTTTACCTCGTATCAATGATTTGTTTAACTAGCTTCAGGGTACACGGGTATACTCTAAAATTGATCTCAGGTCAGGTTACCATCAGGTAAAGGTGAGAGCAGAAGATGTATCAAAGACGGCTTTCAGGATCAGGTATGGGCATTACGAGTTCCTCGTTATGCCATTTGGCCTGACGAATGCTCATGCGATATTTATGGACTTGATGAATCGGATTTTTCATCCATTTTTAGACCAATTTGTTGTTGTTTTCATTGATGATGTACTGGTCTATTCGAGGAGCTATGAGGAACATGAGCATCATTTGAGGTAGGTTTTGCAGATGCTCAGGGAGAAGAAGCTATATGCCAAGTTCAGTAAATATGACTTCTGGCTCTAGAAAGTTGTGTTTTTAGGGCATATTATCTCAGGAGATAGAATTTCTGTGGACCCCAGTAAGGCGGTAGTTAATTGGGCTAGACTGAGGAATGTCCAGGAGATCAGAAGTTTGTTGGGACTAGCCGGTTATTCTCGTCGTTTTGTCTAGGGATTCTCAACTTTGTCAGGACCTTTGACACGATTGACGAAGAAAAATACTAGATTTGAATGAGATGACAGCTGTGAGCAGAGTTTTTAGGAGCTGAAGTAGAGGTTAGTCACAGCGCTAGTATTGATCATCCCGTCTGGGGGTGAAGGTTATAGTATCTACAGTGATGCGTCCTTGATGGGACTTTGGTGTGTGTTGATGCAGCATGGTAGGGTGGTGGCATATGCATCTAGATAGTTGAAAGAATATGAAAAGAACTACCCTACCCATGATCTTGAGTTGGCTGCAGTAGTACATGTATTGAAAATTTGGAGGCATTATCTGTACGGCGAACAATGTGAGATTTTCTCCAACCACAAGAGTTTGAAGTATTTCTTCACCCAGAAGGAGTTGAATATAAGACAGAGAAGGTGGTTAGAGTTGATTAAAGATTTTGTTGTACTATCAGTTACCACCTAGGGAAAGCAAACGTGGTAGCGGATACATTGAGCAGGAAGTCCGGGGTATCAACGTTGGGAGCTATGGAGATCCAGCATCCAATCCTGATGGATCTGGAGAGACTCAGCGTTGAATTGATAAAGAGTAATACTCTAGTATGTATCGCCATCCTAGTGGTACAGCCTACTCTGCAGGAAAGAATTAAAGCCGCCCAGAAAGAAGATCCAGAATTAGTAGAGGTGATGGACAGAGTGCAGAGTGGTCAGGGAGAGGAATTCTGCATTTTAGATAACGGAGCTTTACGGCTCCATTCTAGATTATGTGTTCCTTATGATACTGACATTAGGAGAACTATTGTGGGAGAGGCTCATAGATCCTTGTATACGGTTCATCCTGGTAGTACAAAAATGTATAGGGATCTGCGAGAGTTCTACTGGTGGAGTGGAATGAAGAGGGAAATTGCTGAGTATGTAGCCTAGTGTTTGACGTGCCAGCAGGTAAAAGCTGAGCATCAGAGACCAGCGGGTCAGTTGCCGCCACTATTTATCCCAGAGTGGAAGTGGTTTCATATATCCATGGACTTTGTTTCAGGGTTGCCGTCGACATCGCATGGTCAGAATGCGATTTGGGTGATAGTAGATCGGTTGACTAAGTCTGCCCATTTCCTCCCTATCAATATTAGCTATTCCCTCAGTCAGTTGGCAGAGATTTACGTTTAGGAGATAGTTCGTTCTCATGGGGTGCCTGTATCTATTGTGTTAGATCGAGATCCGCGATTCACGTTATGATTTTGGAAGAGCTTGTAGGAGGCTCTGGGGTCTGAGTTATCGTTTAGTGCGACATTCCATCCTCAGTCAGACGGACAGGCTGATAGGATGATACAAACACTAGAAGATATGCTCCGTGCATGTGTATTAGATCTTGGGGGTAGTTGGACTCAGTTCATGCCACTGGTAGAGTTCGCGTATAATAACAGTTACTAGTCTAGTATTAGCATGGCACCATTTGAGGCACTGTACGGTAGGAGATGTCGATCTCCTTTGTATTGGGATGAGATAGGTGAGCAGCGAGTTGTGAGACCAGAACTGGTACAGCAGGCGTACGATAAGGTTTGACTTATCAGGGATAGAATCAGTGCAGCTCAGAGCCGACAAAAGAGTTATGCTGACCATCGCCGCAGGAATTTGGAGTTTGATGTGGGTGGTCATGTATTTTTGAAGATAGCTCCGTTAAAAGGAGTTATGAGGTTTGGGAAGAAGGGTAAACTTAGCCCTAGGTTTATCGGTCAATTTGAGATCTTAGAGAAAGTGGGGCCAGTAGCCTATAGGCTAGCTTTGCCACCCACCCTATCCAGAATACACGACATATTTCACGTATCTATGTTGAGGAAATACGTCCCAGACCTTTCTCATATTATCAGCTATGGTGAGTTAGAGCTCAGTGATTCACTAGTTTATAAGGAGGTTCGAGTGCAGATTCTGGACAGGAAGGAATAGGAACTACGTAGTAAGAAAATTCCTTTGGTAAAAGTTCTATGGAGGAATCACGCAGTAGAAGAGGCTTCTTGGGAACTTGAGGAACATATCAGACAGAAATATCCTCAATTATTCCAAGAAGTTTAAATGTAATTAGGAAAGGTAAGTAAATATGTAATTTTCTTGTACAGGTACATGTAATGTTTAGGTAGTATGAGATATTTTAGTTTTGGGAAAGTTTTCCTTTGATATATGTAATCTTCCAGAACTTAAGTTGTAACCACAGTATTCCTCCGTCACAAGTGAGGGTAAGTAATAAAGTAAACCATTTTGCCTCATAAGGGATGATGAATTACATGAATAGAAAATTTTGAGGACAAAATTTTATAAGGAGGGGAGAATGTTACAACCCAAATAATAATGGGATTTAAGTAATAAAGAGGAAAGGAATTGGAAACAGTAACAAAAGGAGGAAGTCGTTCGCGTTCGTCGATGACATTGCATTTTGGAGGGAAAAACCAAAAGGAATCATTAGGGCTTCGTCGATGAATACAGGGGATTCATTGACGAGGGCTTAAGAAAATTCATCGACGAAGACTGAATTTCATTGACGACGAGATACTGAGAGAGTTTTGAGCTGACTAAATTTCGTCAACGAGGACTGAATTTCGTTGACGAAATTATTGAAGGATTCGTCAACGAATGACGTGGCTTGTGGACGAATCCAGTTCTATAAATATGAAAAATCTGAATTTTCTTTACTTCACAACGAAGCAAACTTTTCTCTCTCTCTCTCTCTCTCTCTCTCTCTCTTCAATTTTGGGCCGGATTTACGCTGGTTTGACATTCTGAAGTCACCACGACGCTCCTGGGGAAGTTCTCTCCAAATCTGCCGAAGCGGATTGTTGGTGAAAGCAAGTTGGAAATCATCCCTGAGTTCAGGTAAGGCTTTTTAAGCCAAATTTGATCTTACGACAATTATAGGAAGTGATATACACGTAGAAATACTGAAGTTTAATACTGGAAGTTTTCTGTTTCAGGGTGTTGATCAGGAAATCCTACAGGGGTTAGGCTAAGATATTTTAGGGGCTTTCTCAGTAGCAAAGTAAGGAAATAAACTAAAGCAGTCATTTTCATACAATTATTATTATTTATGAGTAAAGTTATTTTCGAGAAAGCATGTATTATAGCTATAGACTACAAAGGAAAATGTACGTTTGAGAAAATTTTTCTATATGTTGAAATGTGTATATATATGTATAAGGTGCTAGAATATATGATTTTGAAACGCAATGTATGGTTTTATACAGCAAATGTGTGGCATGAATATTATTTTACGTGGGAAAATATTATGATATGATGATGTTATAAATGCAGTACGATTTGAGAAATTATGAAAAGTATGCAGTACATTATGATTCTGAATGATTAAATGATTGTTTTCAGAATGACGTATGTATATATATGATTTCGGCACAAGGCCGTATATATATATATATATATATATATATGATTTTGGTGCAAGGCCGTATATATGTATGATTTCGGCGCAAGGCCGTATGTATGTGCGATTTCGGCGCAAGGCCATATGTATGTATGATTTCGACGCAAGGCCGTATTTATTGTGAAATGTTCGGCACAAGGCCGTAATAATGAAAAATGCTATATTATCATGTACTATATGTTATGACAACCCGGATGTTAGTTTAGCTCAGTTTCAGGAGCTCGGTACCGTAGCTCTATAGATCATATATCTATGTACAAATTAGTGCTAACCATCCCACGAGGGGGGTGGGAGATGGATAGTCGGTGTGGCTTTCAGTGTAGAGTTGTAGACATCCACCTGGCAGTTCGGACCAGGGTGTGGTGGGCCCATCGTACTTACAGACATATTTGACTCGGCAGTGGTCGACCAACCATTGTCGGGTCCCGCCTTTGGGCTGCACAACCCGTCATGGGGGGTAATATATGACATTAGCTAGCTATTCATCATGGGTATCTTTTTAGTATTATCAATATAACAGATGTTTACGTGCGATATGATTTATCAGCAATTATGAAAGTATATGATTATTCAGTATGTTATGATAAATGTCTACAAATATATGAAATGTACTGTATATGTATAATTACATTAAATATTCATGTTGTCACACAGCTGTATTTAGTTTATTTTCTCTTACTGAGATGTGTCTCACCCCCAACATTAATTAATTTTTCCGGAGACCCTAAGTGACCGGCGGGTCGTCGCCGCCGTTGAGTTAAGGATATTACCCCGTTAGGAGGGTAAGATTTTTGTACTACGGTCAGAATTATTTTGTGTTTGACCCTAGAGTTATTTTGATGTTTATGAGGATGTATAAAAATACAGTTTTATGATGTTGTAGTAAACTCTAGTATTATGCTTTATGGATGGATGATTTAGATTTTATGCTTACTGTTGCTTAAGTTTCCGTTGTGATTGACGGGTGTCCTCATACCCACGGGTTCAGGTTGACCATTCTATTTGTTTTGTTATATTTTATTTTAAGGAAATTTAGGGTCGTTACGGCCAGTATCTATTGTGTCAGATTGAGACCCGTATTTCATGTCACGTTTTTGGAAGAGTTGCAGGAAGCCTTGGGGTCTCAGTTATCGTTTAGTACGACATTCCATCCTCAGTCAGACATGAAGACTGAGAGGATGATACATATATTGGAAGATATGCTTCGAGCGTATGTGTTAGATTTCGGGGGTAGTTTGACTCAGTTCATGCCGCTGGTGGAATTTGCGCATAATAACAGTTATCAGACCAGCATTGGCGTGGCACCGTTTGAAGCTCTATATGGTAGGAGATGCCGTTCTCCTTTAGTTTGGGATGAAGTGGGTGAGCAGCGAGTTGTGGGACTAGAGTTAGTACAACAAACATATGATAAGGTTCGGCTCATCAGAGATAGAATCAGTGCAGCTCAGAGCCTACAGAAGAGTTATGCTGATAACTGCCGTAGGGATTTGGAATTTGATGTTGGTGATCACGTATTTTTTATGATAGCTTCGTTGAAAGGGGTTATGAGGTTCGGGAGGATGGATAAACTTAGCCCTAGGTTTATCGGTCCATTTGAAATCCTAGAGAAAAGGGGACCGGTGGCCTACAGGCTAGCTTTGCCACCTGTGTTATCCAGAATTCACGACGTATTCCATGCATCTATGTTGAGAAAATACGTCCCAGACCCTTGTCATATTATTAGTTATGGTGAATTGGAGCTCAGTGATTCACTGGTATATGAGGAGGTACCAGTACGGATTCTGGATAGGAAGTGCAGGAGTTACGTAGTAAGAAGATTCCTTTGGTAAAAGTTTTGTGGAAGAATCATACAGTGGAGGAAGCTTCTTGGGAGTCCAAGGAGGAGATGAAACAGAAATATCAGTAGCTATTCTAAGAGATTTGACAAGTAAAATGTAAATAATTAGGGAATATTTATTTTGCAGGTACATGTAATAGTTTAATTAGTATGTGATATTTTAGTTTTGGGAGAATTTTATTTTGTTTATGTAATCTCCCAGGACTCGGAATGTAACCACGGTATTCCTCCATAATAAGTGAGGGTAAGTAATAAAATAAGTAGACCATTTTGTCGTAAGGGATGATGAACTACGTAAATAGCAAATTTCGAGGACAAGATTTTACAAGGAGGGGAGAATATAGCGACCTAGATAAATTTTAATATTTAAATAATAAAAAAAGGAGAAAATAAAATTAAGGGGGCACAACAAATCTCTCATTGACGAGGGTGCTCTTCGTCAATGAGAAAATACAGAGAGGGAGTTTTGGGTAATTCTGAATTTCATTGATGAGGCGAGAGTTCGTCAATGAGTTGTCTTCTCGGCCTCGTCGACGAGGTGACGTGACTCGTTGATGAAGGCCATAGTATAAGTAGCCCTAAATGCCATTTCTTGGCTGATTTTTGCTATAGAATATATCTCTCTCCTTACCTTCGTTCTCCTTACTTCTCTCTAAGATTTCGAGCCAATCTTCTACCGGTTTGACGATCTAAAGCCACCACGACACTCCTGGGGAAGTTCTCTGCATATCTGCTAGAGTAGATTGTTGGTGGGGCTAGTTCGGAATTCATCCCAAATTCAGGGTAAGACTTTTTACTCGGTATTTGACTTTTGATAGTTGTAGAAAGCGTAGTACGCATAGAAATACTAAAGTTTAGTTCTAGGAAATATCATTTTCAGGGTTTTGAACAGGAAACCCTACGGGTGTAGGATTGTTTATCTTAGGGGCTATTCAAGAATCAAGTAAGGGAATAAACTAAGTTAGGAGTTTTATGAAAATACAAGTATAATTTTATAGTATGTGATTTCAGAGAAATGTATGTATATAAATTTGTATTATGTTGAAAAATACTGCTTAAAATGATGAGATATTCTGAATATATGAAAAACCCATTTTGCGTGGCATGAGTAGAATTTATGATAAAATACTATTTTCTAGGAATATGATAATGATATGGATATGATTTGCCAGTGTACGGGCCGTGCAATGGATACGATTGCTGGCGTACGAGCCGTGCTATGGATATGATTTGCCGGCATATGGGCTGAGTTATGTTAAAATATGAAATGTCGACGTACGAACCGATGCTTTTCATGATGTATATAAATATGCAAATTGATGTGATCATATTGATTTGACAATTAATAGTATGAAATATTCATGTATCACGGTTTGATTATATGCTATATGTTATCAAATCTGGTTGGCTTGGTTTAGGCTAGCACTTGCATGGTACTGTTGTTATGTGTTCGTGATCATCATGATATTGTGTTAATGCTACTATACGGAGTAGCGTTAGGACGGATAGTCGATGTGGTTTTAAGAAGTGTGAGCGCCCCTGGTGTACGGACCATGTGTGGCAGACCTATCGTACTTACAAACTGTACTTTTGATTTGTCAATGGTCGGCTAACCATTGTCAGGTCTCGCCTTCGGGCCACACAACCCAGTCATGCGGGGTTAATACATGGCAACAGCTAGCTAACCTACCAGGATTGCTTTCGTATTATTATTATTATACGAGATGAATTATGCTATGAAAATCCAGTATGTTCTGCCATGTTATAATTATACATGTTCTTCCCAGAACTGATACAGACATATTTACTTGATATGCTTATATATGTTTTTATGTATAACCCGGATAAACTCATGTTGCCACACACTAGTATTAGTTTATTTCCCTTACTGAGAGGTGTCTCACTCCTAATTATATGAACATTTCAGGAGTCCCTGATAAGAGAGAGGATAAAGCTCCGCTGAGGTAGTTATTGCTGATCTGCCCTTTCTAAAGGGTAAGTATTTTGTTAGGGCCAGATGGTTTTGGTGAGGAGTGGCTCTAGAACTCTTTTTGGGATGTATATATGAACACAATGGATGTAGTAACTCTGGTACTGAGATGAATGGTGTTATGTTTATGATATTAAGATTTTATGTTTCCTGCTGCTTAGGCTTCCGTATTGTGTTTCTGATATATATTTGGTACCCACGAGTTTATGTTGATTATGATCTGCTGGGTTTACTATATTGGTTTTATTATAAAAGGAAAAAAATGAATGAAAATTAAGCAGTTCATCATAGTTGGTGTCAGCTATTCAGGCAAGGAGGCTACTTTAGGGTGGTTGTCAAGGATATGTTGCCTACATAAAGGAGCTTCCAAAAGAGGAACTGAAACAAGCCAACATTCTAGTGATTAGATAATCTTCAGATGTCTTTTTTAGAGGAGTTATCTGGCTTACCACCAGATCGGGGGGAAGAATTTGCAATTGATTTGCTTCCAGGGACAGCACCGATATCTAAAACGCCTTAGAAAATGGCTTCAGGTGAATTGAAAAAATTGAAAGAATAGCTACAGGAGTTATTAGATAAAGGTTTTATCAGGCCCCACGTGTCACCCTTGGGAGCACCAGTCTTGTTCGTGAAAAAGAAAGATGGGACCATGAGGATGTGCATTGATTACAAGGAGATAAATAACGTGACGATAAAGAATAAATATCCCCTTCCCAGAATTGATGATCTATTTGATCAGATCCAGGGGACTCAAGTATACTTCAAGATCGACCTTAGGTCAAGTTATCATCTGGTGAAAGTTAAAGCGAAGGACATCTCGAAGACGACTTTCAGGACTAGATATGGGCACTACGAGTTTCTCGTTATGCCATTTGGTTCGACGAATGCACAGACATCGTTTATGGACCTGATGAATTGAGTGTTCCATCAATTTATGGATTTGTTTTTTGTGGTTTTTATAGATGATATAGTGGTCAACTCAAAAAGTTTTGAGGAACATGAGCATCATTTGAGGCTGGTGTTGTAGGTATTAAGGGAAAGAAAGCTATACGCAAAATTCAAGAAATGTGAATTCTGGTTGAGACAGGTTACCTTTCTAGGGCATGTGATCTC
Source organism: Malania oleifera (assembly GCF_029873635.1). Classification (NCBI taxonomy): domain Eukaryota; kingdom Viridiplantae; phylum Streptophyta; class Magnoliopsida; order Santalales; family Ximeniaceae; genus Malania; species Malania oleifera. The sequence continues at coordinate 54,779,822 of NC_080423.1, forward strand.
TGGGGATGGTATATTTGTTGACCTAGGCAAGATTGAAGCAGTGGTAGATTGGGTAAGGCCGAGAAATGTTCAAGAGGTCAGGAGCTTTCTTAGTTTGGCATGGTATTACCAGCGCTTTTGTATATGGTTTTTCTAGACTATTAGGTCCCTTGACATGGCTCACGAGAAAGAATGCAAGGTTTGTATGGTTTGATGAATGTGAGTAGAGCTTCCTGGAGTCGAAGCAGCGGTTGTTCACCGCCCCGGTGTTAGCTGTTCCATCAAGAGAGGATGGTTTTGTCATATACAGTGATGTGTCACAGAGTGGGCATGGGTGCGTGTTGATGCAGCACGGGAGAGTCTTTGCTTATGCGTCCAAAAAACTTAAAGAATATGAGAAAAACTACCCTATGCACGATCTAGAATTTGCAACAGTGGTGTATGCTCTGAAAATCTGGGGGCACTATCTTTATGGTGGGAAATGTGAGATTTTCACTGATAATAAATGCTTAAAGTATTTCTTCACCTAGAAAGATTTGAATATGCGATAGAGAAGATGGTTGGAGCTTATCAAGGATTATAATTGTATTATTAGCTATCATCTAGGGAAAACAAACATGGTGGCTGATGCACTGAGCAAGAAAATAGTAGGACTAGTAGTGTCAGCAGTGGAGATTTAGCACCCTATCCATATGGATTTGGAGAGGTCAGGTGTGGAGCTAATAGAGGGGGATCACCAGGCTTTCATGGCCAACCTGGTCAACGTATTTTGGGGAGAACCAACTAGTTCTGGGTTCGAGTGGCATTTCACTCGCAACCACAACTCATCCACAACTCACCCCTAACCATAACTCAGAAGAATGACACAGAATTAGCAGAGTTGATAGAGAAAGTGCAAGATGGATAGGAGGATGATTTTAGCATATCAGATGACGAAGCCCTATGGTTTCGTACCAGACTATGCGTTCCTACAAATGCTGAGATTAGGAGGACTATTTTAGAAGAGGCACACAGATCTTTATACACCGTGCATCCAGGTTGTAACATCCTACTTAATTTATTATATAATAATACGAATTTAATAAATAAGTCAACCCGAACCCGTGGGTAACAGGGACACTTGTCATTCACAGCGGAACCTAGGCAGCAGTAAATATAAAACATCATCATCATAACCACAAAAGATATAATACCAGAGTTAGCTATAATCCCTAAATATGGTGTTTATATACATCTCACAAAATACAAAACATATATGCATATATAGGAACCCACAACTCAAATCTACTGTTCCTAGACAAAACTTACCCTCCTGATAGGGTAGTAACACAGAAACTCAACGGCGGACTCGATTCGCCAGTCTTTCTGGGTTTCCTGAAAATCATTCAATGTTCGGGGATGGGCCACTTCTCAGTAAGGGAAAATAAACTAAATACAACTGTGTGGCAACATGAACATTTAATGCAATTATACATATACAATACATTTCATATACTTGAAACATTCATCATAACATACTGAATAATCATATACTTTCGTATTTTCTATTAAATCATATAGTTCATAAAATGTCTGGTATAGTTGATAATATTGAAAACATACCCAGGATGAATAGCTAGTTGGTGTTATGTATTACCCCCCATGACGGGTTGTGTAGCTTGAAGGCGGGACCCGACAATGGCTGGTTGACCATTGCTGAGTCAAAAATGTCAGTAAGTACGATGGGCCCGCCACACCCTGGTCCCGACTATTAGGTGGACGTCTACAACTCTACATTGAAAGCCACATCGACTATCCATCTCCCACCCCCTCGTGGGGTAGTTAGCACAAATCTGAACATAGATATCTTATCTATATAGCTACGGTACCATGCTCCTAAATTGAACTAAACTAACATCCGGGTTCTGATAACATATTGTACATGATAACATAACATTTCACATAAATGGATCGATAGCATTTCTATACTTTCATAAATACGACCTTGCGCTGAACATTTCGTAAATATGGCCTCGCGTTGAATATTTCATAAACACGGCCTTGTGCCATAAACATATAACATACACGGCCTTGCGCCGGCTATCAATCACGGCTTTGCGCCGAAAATCTCATACATATCATTCTGAGTAAATAAGTTTTTTATCATGTACTTCAAAATCATCATATACTGCATTATTTCATAATTCCTGAAAACATGCTTATTCGTAAAATTGCCATATTATAATACGTATCATGTAAAAATAATATTCATGCCACAGAATGCTATGTAAAATCATACTTTTCATTCTAAAATTAGATTTCTAGTATAACAACAGTATTTTCCCAAATATGCATTTTCTCAATAATATTCAAATATAAAACATGTTTTCCTAAAAATTAATTTGCTGATAAATAATACTAATTTTCTTGGAAAAATAATTGCTTTAGTTTATTCCCTTACCTGGTATTGAAAAGAAACCCCCTAATTTCACTCGTCCTGCACTCGTAGGGTTCCCCGTTCAACACCCTGAATTCAACAACTCCCAAAACTAAATTTCAATATTTTCGCGTGAATATCATTTTCTATAACTATGAAAAGACCAAATTTGGCATAAAAAGTCTTACCTCAAATCACGGATGAATTTCAACTTGCTTCCACCAACGATTTGCTCTGACAGATTTGGAAAGAACTTCCCTAGGAGCGTCGTGGTGGCCTCAGATAGTCGGTCTGGTGAACGATGAAGCCGAAATCAAAGAGAGAGGAGAGAGAAACTGTAGGGAGGAGAGAGAGAGAGAGAGAGAGAGAGAGAGAGAGAGAGAGAGAGAGAGAGAGATTTTTCTAATTTTTCGGCGTAAAAACTAAGTTTTAGGCTATTTATACTAGGGGTTTCGTCGAGGAGGCACACCTTCATCGACGACGTCGTCGACGAACGAAGGCTGTTGCCTCCTTCTGTTCGATTTCCATTTTCCTCTCTTTTCTTTATTATTTATAATACCATTATACTTCTGGTTATTACACATGTAGTACTAAAATGTATCGAGATCTACGTGAATCCTTCTGGTGGAGTGACATGAAGAGTGATATTGCTGAATTTCGTGAAGTAGTGTTTGACGTGCAGCAGGTAAAGGCTGAGCACCAGAGGCTCAAGAGGCAGTTTCTGCCACTCTACATCCCTGAGTGGAAATGGGATCATGTCTCTATGGATTTCGTGGCAGGGCTATCGCCAGCGCGACAGGGACAAAATGCTATTTGGGTGGTCGTAGATCGTTTGACGATGACCGCTCACTTTATCCCTATTAAATTCAGCTATTCTATGGACATGCTAGTAGATCTGTACATTCAAGAGGTAGTTCGCGCCTATGGTGTGCCAGTATTTATAGTCTTAGACCGAGATCCTTGATTTACTTCACGGTTTTGGAAGAGCTTTCAGGAGGCTATGGGAACGCAGCTAGCATTCAGTATAACTTTTCATCCTTAGAATGATGGGCAGACTGAGAGAACGATTCAGATACTTGAGGATATGTTACGAGCTTGCGTGCTGGATTTTGGGGGTAGCTGGACCTAGTATCTGCCTCTGGTGGAATTCGCATATAATAATAGCTATCAGACCAGCATTGGCATGACACCATACGAGGCATTATATGATAGGAAGTGTCGTTCTCCACTGTATTAGGATAAAGTGGGTGAGAGGCGAGTTTTGGGACTAGAATTGGTGCTGCAGGCGTACGGTAAAGTCTGACTAATTAAAGACAGAATTAGTGTAGCTCATAGTGGGCAGAAAAGTTACGTAGATACTCACCGCCAGGAGTTAGAGTTTGATATAGGTGATCAGGTATTTTTTAAGGTAACTCCACTGAGAGGAGTTATGAGATTTGGGAAGAAGGGTAAGCTGAGCCCTAGGTACATTGGCCCATTTGAGATACTTAAGAGAGTGGGGTCAATTACCTATAGGCTAGCTCTGCCACGAGCTCTGTCTAGAATACATGATGTATTTCATGTTTCTATGCTGAAGAAGTATGTCCCTGATCCTTCCCACGTGGTCAGCTATGTAGAGAACTCAGTGATACCTTGGCCTTTGAGGAAACCCCAGTGCAGATTCTGGACAGAAAGGAACAGGAATTGCACAGTAAGAAAATATCATTAGTAAAAGTCCTATGGAGGAATCACGTGGTGGAAGAAGTTTCATGAGAGCTTAAGGAGGAGATCAGACAGAAATACCCACATTTGTTTAGTGAGGTACAATAGTAGTTAGTATTGTTCAGATATCGACAGTTTTATTTTATTCGGTAGGAAGTGATAAATGTATAGTTGTATTTTAGGTTATAGGATAGGTAGTGTTTTAATTTTAGGATAATTTTTATTTTATTTTATGAATATATTTGTAATCTCCCAAAATTTTTTATGTAACCAAGGTATTCCTTCACCATAAGTGAGGGTAAATAATAAAATAAGTAGCCCATTTTTTTTAAGGATGGTGTTCAATACAGATAGTAAATTTTGAGGAAAAAATTTTATAAGGAGGGGAGAATGTAGAGACCCAAAGAATTTATAGCAATTAAATAATAAGAGAAAGGAAAGAAAAGGGAATTTAAAAAAAAGAAAAATAGAAGGTTGGCGTTCGTTGACGAATCGACTTCTTGGACTTGTCGACATGGATGCGTGTCTCATCGACGAGAACTTACTGAGAGGGCTGTTTCCAGGGTTTGAAACTCCTCGATGAGAGTTAAGTGCTCATTGACGAGGTGGCGTGGCTCATTGACGAGGCCACGTAGACAAGCATTCTATATAAGGTTAAGAAATCACTTTTCTGCGAGGATTTGCATGCAAAACGTCTTTCTTTCTCACCAATTTCATTTTCTCCTCCTTCTCTATAGAAATCTGGCCTTGATTCATGCCGGTTCGATGATTAGAAGCCGCCATGCTACTCCTGGGAAGATTTTCTTCAAGTCTGCTGGAGTAGATCGTTGGATAGGCCAACTTTGGCACCATCCCAAAATTTGGGTAAGTTGGGTATTTTAAATTTGATACGGCATTTGGTGTTTTTGGACTGAGGAGAATATAGTAGGAAAGATAATACTGAAGTTTTGTTGGGGAAAAAATGTAAATTTCAAGGTGTTGTGCTGGGAACATTGTAGGTGTAGGTTTAGTTAGTTTGTGGACTTCTCAGTAAGCCAGGTAGGAGAAATATGCTGTGCTAGCAAATTCAGGAATTTTTATCAGTATCAATTATAATATTTGAATATGAGTACAGGGTGTGATTTTGAATATGTCAGAATATAGATTTATACATATTTTAATACATGAGTTTTATTTGGTGTGTGGCATGAGTTTGTATTTATTCAGTACAAAATTTATACAGTTCTCAAAATATCATGAAATATATATATATATATATATATGTATATATATGTTATACAAAATTATAAATTCCCAGTATATATATAGATAGACAATTTACAGAATATTCAGAAACATGATTTATAACATTTTCAGGTTACGATGACTTCAAAACCATGATATTCAGATATTCAATCAAATATTCAAATATATAGATATTTAGATTTTCAGTCAGTTATTCAGATATTCAAATTATTCAAATCAGTTTTATAGTATTATGGTTATTCCAAATTCATGGTAAAAACAGTAAGATAATTATAAATGCCAGTATTATATTGTATCAGACCCTAATGAATTATTCACTCAGATTCAGTCAGTAGAGCACGGTACCGTTGCTATTTCAGTTTAGAGTGCTACCACATAACTCAGTTAGTATGTGGATTTTTCAATTGTTGATCGTGCCTATGTTGTGGACAGGCTCCCTTTCAGTTAGGGTTAAGGAGGCTGATCTGACTTTCAGAGTTCAGTTGACTTATCTTGGTCGGCCAACCAGTGTTAACTCTCGCCTATGGGTCGCATAACTCTATCATGAGGGGTTAAATCATGACGTACAATTTTTCAGGGTATTATCACATTTATTTATATATATATAGATTTACAGTAAACAACAAATATATTATAGTATCAGCAGTATGAATAAGTAGGAAGTCCTGTTAACACAGTTGTATCTTAAACTATATAGGTGTGCGTTGTAATATAAATTGTTTTATCAGTTTAACTCAGTTTCAGAATTTTTATTAGTATAATATATATGTAACTCATTTGCCACACCACTGGTAATAACATATTTCACCTTACTGAGAATTGTCTCATCCCAGTAATTTACCACTTTTCAAGTGATCTAGGTTGGCGTGTAGATCGGGCACCGAGATAGAAAGGACCTTGTACCACTCTATTCAAAGGGTAAGTATTTTGGGAAGTCACTTTTGAGTAGTTCCTAGGTACAGGTGAGGGTATTTTGGGAATGGTTATGTAAGTATATTTTGGAGAGATACTGACTCTCTGGTATTGTATATATTTGATATTGATATTTGCTTTCTTCTTTCCGTTGCATAGGTAGTTTATAGATATACAGGTTCCATGGTCCCTACCTCGTCCATGATGATGTTATGGTTATTAGAAGGTATTAGAGCTGTGAAATTTTACAGTTTATATATGAAAAAAGAAATGACATGAAATAAATCAGGTCGTTACGCAAGATACCTACGAAAGCAAGACCAATACAAAAAGAAGTAGGCGATTGCTTTGGCTGTGGTATATTCGTATCTTTTTTAGTCTTACGAATTCACAGAGAGAGAGAGAGAGAGAGAGAGAGAGAGAGAGAGAGAGAGAGAGAGAGAGAGAGAGAGAGATGCATTAGAAGGCAGGAAATGGAATGAGTCCGCTTATTAACCGACCACACGGCTGATGGCCTGAATTATGCAAAGCAAGCTTTCACTGCATATTATTTATTCACTCACTAGAAAAAATGTAAGCCTTTGTTTTAGTTGTGTAGTGTGAACTTTTTTAATTTTTATTTCTTTATTTTTAAAAATTATAAAAAATCAAATTAACTTTTCATTTTTACAATATTTATATATAAAAAATAAAAACCAATAATTTTTAAAATTATTTATTAGTGGATTTTTTTTATTTTTTATTTTTCATTTTTTAAGTATATAAAATGTCACCTTATTTTCTAATTTTCAAAATTATATACAAATTTTAAAAACATATTTTATTATTTTTTAGTGTCTAAGATCTTCATTTGTATCAAAAGCATAGAATTTGGATCTTCAATTGAAATTTGAGTGGATTATAATAAAATATAGTATAAAAAAATTTCAAATTTCTTTTAAATGCATGTAAATCCAAATCTAAATCACATATAATTTTAAATATTACCTTATATAATTTTTTAAAAATATAGAACATAAATTACGTGTCACGCCTTGAACTCGAAAATGGGCCCCAGGGTGTGATTTAATAACCTAACCTGTCCCTGTATCATACAGTCATCCACGATACCATACAATGCATGGGTCTGATCCCATAGGGTCCACGTATACCCTAACCACAATCACATATATCATATATGCAATGGAAAATCCAATCCAATACATCCTTAAAACTATACCAAAGTCAATACAAAACAGGATCTAGTTCCCAAAATACATAACATACCCCGGGTGTTTACATAACCCAAAATGACAACCCGGTAAAGGACCAATACCTTCACAAGTACTTCTATATAGCTAACCACCACCACGCTCCTGAACCACTAGGATGCTAGTGCTGGCTACTCGAAGGACCTGAAAAACATTTGTATGATAGGGGTGAGACACCTCTCAGTAAAAGGAGAAATAGGTTATATCAGTGTGTGACACACGAGTGTTATTTCAACAACAAAACATAAACATTTCACAATTCTAGTATTTTCACAAAAAAGTTCCCAGTATACATCTCACAAAACACCTCGGTTTAGTGTCGTCACACTCTTCGGCCTAAGTCAACTACATGACACGGCGCCCTCGGTAACCTGGCGTAGCCCAAACCCCATAGCGTTCAACCACAACAAACATGGTACAAACTCATACCCTTCGGTGACCAACCAAAATCATAGGTGGTATTGCACACCCTCAACCTCAAGTCGGATATTGTTGCCTACGGTATTATTCCGGCACGCCTCATATCTCAGCCTTCGGTTGTTAACCGGCATGCTTCGATTGTCCCAGGCCTTTAGTTTTATCCCGATTCGGCATTTTCACAAAACTTGGAACATTTTGGAACTCACGTTCCTATATTTCATTTCAATTACACATAGCCTATGGTATTTAACCGACATGCTTTTCCACAAAATGCCTCATTCAAAGTCTATGGTAGTTAACCGACACGCTTTTCTACAAAACATATCATGCAATATATATAAGCTCATTCCACACTTATTTGGGTAAACAAACAATTTCATATCAGGTATTCGAAAAATACAATTTAAAATAATCAAAGGTACGATCATCTCTATATTGCAGTTTAATCAAATATATAGTTTTCCAACAGAAACGGAGATGACATCCGAAACCCCCAATTTTCCCAAAACTGTAAACCCGAAAATCCTGTAATTTCACCCGATAAATTTTTCCAAATAAGTAATCAAAACATCCACAGAATCGTAAATCATAGTTTTACCAATTCAAATTACAAAAATAACTGAAATAAACAAAAACCCCTTACCTTTCCTTGAAAACCAAAACATGAACTAAACGGCTCCAAAACAATGAACTGAGTTCCCAAAACCTAAAAATTGGAGAACACAACTTCAATATATTCACAACTACTACAAATCTACAGAACCAGAAATGAAATCGGACTCTTACCTTGATTTTGGATCAAAACTCGAAAATCCTCGGAATGAAATTCTGATCTGCTATAACCGTACAGATTCTCCTCCTGATCCACGTGTTAATGTCAGATCATTGATTCGGGTAACAGATAACTCGAATCTTAAAGAGAGAGAGAGAGAGAGAGAGAGAGAGAGAGAGAGAGAGAGAGAGAGAGAGAGAGAGAGAGAGAGAGAGAGAGAGAGAATCTTAGTTTTCTTCTCAACTAAGCAATGAATAGATATTTATAGCTTGCTTGGTTAACGTGGCGAGCCTCGTCGACGAGCATAAGAAGGGGGTTCATCGATGACAGAGTGACTTCGTCGAAGAGCTTGAGATTTTAGAATTCCTAAAATCTCTTGGCATCTCTTCGTTGAGGAACCTCTGAATTTCGTCGCTGAGCTGTAGAAGGGACTTTGTCGATGAGAGAAGGAGCCTCGTCGATGAGCCCTGCTGATTTTCCCCTTTTAATTTCCTTCCCTTTTCTTATTTGTTTAATTCAAAAGTCTTGGGTCGAGTTCTTACAACCTCCCCTCCTTACAAAAATTTCATCCATGAAATTTGTAATCTTTTACTAGATAATTCACCCAGATACCAAAATGTACATCCGACTCTAGAAAGAGCCGGCGGCCACCCACATAGAAGTCCCAACCCAAATATATAACATACCCTCACTTATGGCGGAGAAATACCGTGGTTACATACATAGTATCTCGGGAGTTCACAATATCACAAAACTCTCCCATAGACTAACCACACATTAATACTCTAAATAGATACATCACATACTTATCTAAATCGTACTTGTAAACATTACCTTCCAAACAAATGTGGATATTTCCAGTGAATTTCTGTCTCCAATTCCCAAGAAGCCTCCTCAACCGTGTGATTCCGTCACATTATTTTCACTAACGGTATCTCCTTGGTACGCAACTTCTGAACTTTCTGGTCCAGAATTTGAACTGGTATCTCCTCATACCTGAACGCGTCCCCAATCTCTAAGGATTCGTAACTAATCACTTGTGATGGATCTGGAACGTACCTCCTCAACATAGATACGTGGAACACATCATGGATCTAAGAGAGCATTGGAGGTAGTGCAATCCTGTAGGCTACCTGACCCACTCGTTCAAGTACCTTGAATGGTCCGATATACCGCAGACTCAATTTTCCCTTCTTCTCGAATCTCATCACCCTTTTCATTGGAGCGATTCTCAGGAATATCTTACCTCCCACCTCGAATTCCAATTCACAACAGCGCACATTCGCGTAACTCTTCTACCGACTCTGAGCTAATTTAATTCTATCCCCGATCATCCTAATTTTCTTAGAAGCCTGCTGTATGAGTTTAGGGCCCAATATCTGCAGTTCATTGACCTCATCCCTGTACAGAGCAGACCAATACCTCCAACCATACAATGCCTCGAATGGTGCCATCCTGATACTAGCTTGAAAGCTATTGTTATAGGAAAATTACACTAACAATAGAAACTGATTCCAACTACCTTCGAAATCTAACACGCAAGCCCGTAACATATTCTCCAAGATTTGTATCATCCTCTCTGATTGTCCGTTAGTCTGGGGGTGGAACGCTGTACTGAAGGTAAGTTTCATCCCCAATGCCTCCTGTATGCTCTTCTAGAATCGAGAAGTGAATCTTGGGTCTCGATCTAAAACAATGGACACCGGTACCCCGTGCCTGACTATCTCCTGCACGTATAGATCTGCTAGCCTACTCAAGTAGTAGCTAACCTTCATCGGTACAAAGTGAGCAGATTTGGTTAACCTGACCACAATTACCCAGATGACATTCTGCCCGTGTAGTGCTGGTGGTAACCCGGTGACAAAGTCCATGTAGATGTGCTCCCATTTCCACTTTGGGATGCTCAATGGCTCTAACGGCCCTGCCAGCCTCTGATATTCAGCCTTTACCTGTTGAGACGTTAGGAATTGCTCCACAAATCATGCAATCTCCCTTTTCATGCCACTCCACGAGAAAGATTTGCGCAAATCTCGATACATCTTCGTGCTACCCGGATGCACCATATACAAAAAACGATGCGCCTCCTCAATCATCCTCTTTATCCCCTCGTCGTTTGGAACACATAGTCTGTTTCCAAGCCTCAATACACCTTCCTTAGAGATGTTAAAATTTGTAGCTAGCCTCTGCTGCACATTCTCTACAATCTTAACTAACTCTGCACCATTAGCTTGTGCGTCTTTAATCCTCTCTAATAATGTCGGCTGGATCACCAAGCTAGCAATGAAAGCCTGATGATTACCATCCACCAACTCCACGCCAAGGCTTTCAAGATCCCGTTTGATATGATGCTGAGCTATCACTGTATATATTGTTGCATGCTCTAACTTCCGACTCAACACATCAGCTACCATATTAGCTTTCCCCGGATGATAGCTAATGGTGCAATCATTGTCCTTGATTAGTTCCAACCACCTCCTCTGCCTTATGTTCAACTCCTTCTGCTTGAAAAAGTATTTGAGGCTCTTGTGGCCCGTGAAGATCTCATACTTCTTATTGTAAATGTAGTGTCTCCAGATCTTCAATGCACACACCACTGCCACTAACTCCAGATCATGCGTGGGGTAATTCTTCTCGTATTCCTTGAGTTTTCGAGAAGCATAAGCAATTACTTTCCCTTATTGCATCAGCACACATCCCAAACCCTTCAGTGATGCGTCGCTGTAAATCACAAAACCACCATCCCTAGATGGGATGGTTAAAACTAGAGCAGTGACCAGTCGATGTTTCAACTCATGGAAACTCTGCTCGCACTCGTTGGTCCAATAAAATCTCACACCATTCCTCGTCAACCATGTTAGAAGGCTAGATAACTTAGAGAATCCCTCCACAAACCGCCGGTAATACCCAGCCAATCCTAGGAAATTTCGAACATCATTCACACTCTTCAGTTTCACCTAGTCAACCACTGCCTCTATCTTACTTGAATCAACTGAGATACCACCTCCCGACAAGACATGGCCAAGAAATGTGACCTGCTTAAACCAGAACTCACATTTCTTCAAATTGGCATACAACTTATTTTCTCGTAGTACTTGAAGTACCAACCTTAGATGGTTTTCGTGCTCTTCCGAACTCTTAGAATATCCCAGAATATCGTCGATGAATACCACTATGAAGTAATCCAGGCACTTATGGAAAACCCTATTCATTCGGTCCTTAAATACCTCCGAAGTGTTAGTTAAACCACATGGCATGACCAAAAACTCGTAGGGACCATATCTGGTTCGAAAAGTAGTTTTCGCAACATTCTCAGTCCTAACTCTCACCTGATGATAACCTGACCATAGATCGATCTTTGAAAAGACCTGCATTTCCTGCAGTTGGTCAAACAGATCATCTATACAAGGCAATAGGTATCGATTCTTCACTGTTACCTTGTTGATCTCGCTGTAATCAATGCACATTCGCATTGACCCATCTTTCTTCTTCACAAACTATACTGGAGCTCCCTAGGACGAAACATTAGGTCATATAAAGCTCTTATCCAGTAGTTCATGCAACTACTCATTTAACTCTCTAAGTTCAGCTTAAGGCATCCGGTATGGAGCTTTAGAAATTGGCACCTTGCCTGGCAACAATTCAATTGTGAACTCCACCTTATGATCAGGAGGTAAACCAAGTAAGTCTTCTGGGAATACATCCAAAAATTCATTAACCACTTGGATATCTTCAAGTTTCAGATCATCCCGTGGTGGTTCCTTCACACAAGCTAGGTACCCCTTACAACCGTCTAAGAGTAACCTTCTTGCCTGCATAGCCGGCAGAATCTGTGGCGTCGAATACCCACACGATCCCACGAACTCATATATCTGCTTCCCAAGAGGTCTGAACACCACCACTTTTCTACAATAGTCAATCACTGCAAAATTGGAGGATAACCAATCCATCCCTAGTATAATATCAAATCCGTACATGTCGTATACTACTAGATTCACCGGTTGCGATCTTTCCTGAATTACCACTGGACAGTTCTCTAACATCTTCCTACAGATCAACACACTCCCAGACGGTGTAGCCACAAATCAACCGCTTATTCATCACTTGGGTTTCAACCCCACACAGTTTCACAAAAGGGGACGGGAGCGTCCACCTACAGCTGCGGGTTGCACCATTAAGAAGTTCACCCGCATGCATCCTCTGACGTTTACTGAAAGATCCAACCCAATTGTAGCGGAGAACTGGGTGCAAAAAATAGAAAAGATACTAAACGTTATGCATTCTACCAATAAGCATAAATTCTCTATGCTACATTTCAGTTGGCAGGAGAAGTTGAGAGTTGGTGGATGGCGGCGAGTTTGCTTAAGGAGAAAAGAGTTGATTCATCGGGGATGATGTCGGGCCGCTTTAAGGAGGTATTCTTTGAGAGATACTTCCCGGCTTCCATCCGTGATGCAAAGGCATACAAGTTCTTGAGTTTGACTCAAAGGACCCTAAGAGTGGAGAGTTACGCAGCTAGATACATTGAGTTGTCTCGCTTTGCGTCGTGTATGATCTCAAACGAGTACAAAAAGGCTTGGAGGTTCGAGAAGGACCTAAGGAAGGACATCCGTAGGCTGGTGGGAATGCTGCAGATCCGGGAGTTTTTTGTTCTAGTTGAGAAAGCCGACATAGTTGAGGCTGGTCTCTAGGAGGATAAGGCATCACATGATCAAAAGAAGAGGTCGGTGCCTTCTAGTTCGCAGATTGGTTCTCGTCAGGGGTGGTGGAGAAAGAGGAACTACGGTTTAGGTAATCACTACGTACGGAACCGTGGGGTTCACAAGAGAACTGACGATCTTACAAGCATTGTATCAGGTGCCACAAATGGCATGATGGTGAATGTCAGCCGTTTGGAGGTAACCGTTACAACTGTGGTAGCTTGAGCCACAAAGCCCAAGAATGTCGTACGCAGAGGACTGGTACGCCTGCACAGAGTCAGAACCAGGAATAGAACCAGGTTCCTCAGGAAAACACAGCTCAGGAGAGGGATATACTCACTTGCTCCAACGGATGCAGAACACAATGGCAACATGGTGACAGGTATCATGTTATTGCTTTCAAATAGAGTTGTTATTTTATTCGATTTAGGAGCAACCCACTCCTTTATATCTACCAATTTTGCTTGATCTTCTACATAATCTGACTGGTCAAACCCCGAGGCACAGAAGGAGACCCTTCACTCATAGTCCCTTCCGTGATACTATCCTAGTTGTTATCTCTAGGCTCTATACTAAAAATATTATGGGTATAGATTAGCATTCCTATATCATTGCATAGTTAACACAATCATTTGCAGAATAATCATGTTAAACTCTAGACTCTCAGGCCTAGGTCTGCTCTACTGCACAAACACGAAACCATCAATGGTTTGCCATGGTTTTACTGAAATCGTCATTCAAGGAAAAATATAAAACACTATCAATGAGTCCCTATCCAGCTACAAGAAAACCCTCGACTTACTCTACCCATTCCCTACATCCTATACTATGGTATGTTCACAAACACGCCTAACTAAGTATACAAGACCTAACAATATGGTTAACTTTGATACCAAGTTGTCACGCCCCGAACACCGAAAATGGGCCCCAGGGTGTAATTTAATAACGTAACCTGTCTCTGTGTCATACAATCGTCCATGATACCATACAATGTAAGGGTCCGACCCCATAGGGTTCACATATACCCTTTCCACAATCACATATATCATATACGCAGCAAAAAATCCAATCTAATACATCCATAAAACCATACCAGAGTCTATACAAAATAGGATCTAGTTCCTAAAATACATAACATACCTCGGGTGTCTACATAACCCAAAATGACAACCCGGTAAAGGACCAGTACTTACACGAGTACTTCTATATAGCTAACCAACCACCACGCTCCTGAACCACTAGGACGCTAGTGTCAGCTACTCGAAGGACTTGAAAAAAATTTGTATGATAGGGGTGAAAAACCTCTCAGTAAAAGAGAAATAGGTTATATCAGTGTGTGGCACATGAGTGTTATTTAAATAAAAAAACATAAACATTTCACAATTCTAGTATTTTCACAAAACAGTTCGAGTATACATCTCACAAAACACCTCGGTCTAGTGTCGTCACACTCTTCGACCTAAGCCGACCACATGACACGGTGCCCCTAGTAACCTGGCGTAGCCTAAGCCTCACAACGTTCAACCGGTGCAAACATGGTACAAAATCATACCCTTTAGTGACCAACTGGAATCATAGATGGTATTACACATCCTTAGCCTCAAGCCGGATATCGTCGCCTACGATATTATTCCGGCACCACTCTTATGTTAGCTTTCGGTTGTTAACTGGCATGCTTCGATTGTATTAGGCCTTCGGTTTTATCCCAATTCAGCATTTTCACAAAACCTGGAACATTTTGGAACTCACGTTCCTATATCTCATTTCAATTACACACAACCTACGGTAGTTAATCGGCACACTTTTCTACAAAACATATCATTCAATATACATAAGCTCATTCCACACTTATTTGGGTAAACAAACAATTCCTATCAGGTATTCGAAAAACATAATTTAAAATAATCAAAGGTACGATAATCTCTATATCATAGTTTAACCAAATATATAGTTTTCCAACAGAAACGGAGATGATATCCGAAACCCCCAATTTTCCTAAAAACTATAAACCCGAAAATCTCGTAATTTCACCTAATAGATTTTTCCAAATAAGTAACCAAAACATTCGCAGAATCGTAAATCATAGTTTTACCGATTCAGATTACAAAAATAACTGATATAAATAGAAACCCCTTTCCTTTCCTCGAAAACCAAAACACGAACTAAATGACTCCAAAACAATGAACCGAGTTTGTAAAACCTAAAATCCGGAGAACACAACTTCAATATATTCACAACTACTACAGATCTACTGAACTAAAAATGAAATTGGACTCTTACCTCGATTTTGGATCAAAACCCGAAAATCCTTGAAATGAAATTTTGATCCGCTATAATCGTAGAGATTCTCCTCCTAATCCACGTGGTAATGCTGGATCGTTGATTCAGGTAATAGATAGCCTGAATCTTAGAGAGAGAGCGTAATAACCCCAAAAAGGGATAGAAGATTAGTGGAGTGATTTGAAAAAAAAAAAAATGAATTTAAAAAAATGTAAAAAAATTGAATTAATTAAAATTAAAAAATTTACAAAATTTTAAAAATTAATTAAATTTAAAAAGTTAAATTAAAAATTAAATAATTAATATAAATAAATAAATAAATAAATAAATAATTATTATTATTTAAATGATATAATATAATATATTAATATAATATAAATTATAATATATAATATATATAATAGTAAAGCTTCCTAAAGCAAAAGCTTCAGGAAGCATCTTATTCTGAATTGAAGCAAAGAGCTACACAGGAGCAGCCCCCCACCCCCCTCAGTTTCTATCTCTCTCGTCTCGTTCTCTCTCCCTCTCTCCTTACTTCCGTGACGGCTTCTCGCCTGATCGGAAATCGGAAGATACCGCTAGACTCCATTCTCTGCTGCCGTCATTTCTATCGGAGCGGATCAGTGGTAGAAGTGATGTAGACGTATCTCCTGAGGTAGGCCAATTTCTCCTTTTTCTTTAATTTCTTGCAAATTATAAGCCTAATTGACGAATAGACACCACCATGAGAATCTAGGGATGATTCTCTACAAGTCTAGTGGGACGAAATTCTCGTGGGGTCGTCGTGGGCAAAACCCCAAATTTTGGGTACGGGGTTATTAAGGAACTTATTTTTAATTAATTAGGATTAATTTTGAAATGCTAAAATGTTGAGCATCTGATGTTAAAGTAGGATTTCTGAAATTTATAGCTCGGGTGAGCGCCGCGGGTGTAATTTTGGGACCCACAGGAAAAATTCAGAAAATTAAGTGGGGGTGTTAAATATTAGTTTAAATGTTAATTTGAGGTATATGGAGCCTAGGGAAGGTTAGATGGGTATTATTTTGGGGAAATAGGTTAATTAATCTGGGAAAAATGTAAATTGCAGGAGTTGAATTTCGGGCGCCAAGGGCGTAGAATTTGAGTGTTAATGAGTCTCTCAGTAAGTTAGGTAAGGGGAATAAATTATAGCAGTATTTTTAGAATTACTATTTGAATTAATATGTGAAAATGAGCATACGATATTTTGTCTGAAAATTAGGATGATATAAATATCAGATAAATTGTGTGGCATTTGAGTAGTTTTAAATTGTGATATTTTGGAGTATGGAATATAACGATGAGTTATTTCTGAGAAAATATTGAAATGAGAATTATTGATGTGATTAGTGAAAAATAATGAAATATGGTATTTATATGTGAGTAAAAAGGTTTTTCCAGAAAGATGAGATTTTGTGAATTTTTGATGTTGGAAAATAATGAAATGTGGTATTTATATGTGAGTGGAAATTATTTGTATTAGAAATGAGTTTGTACAATTTACTGGTATGAGTATTTTGGGAAAATGTGAAAATATGTGAAATATGATATATGTTATTATGAGATGATGAAATATGCACAGAAAATGATGAGAATATTTATATTGAACTGAATTGTGATATACTGGAATATGATTGATGAAATGCCAATACCGCATAATGAATGCAGGTATGTGGTAGTGAACCCTGATAGATGGTTATGATATTGAGTACGGTACCTTTGCTAGTGGTGTTAGTGCAACCACATGGACTCTTGGAGCGTGTGGAGTGACAGTCGACTGAGCCATTTTATAGGGTTGTGGGCCCCCTAAGTCCGGATTAGGGCTATAGGCTGGGCAGTCGTACTACAGACGTGATATGTGATATGATATTTGATCTAACCGGGATGGCCAACCGTGGTTAGATCTAGTCTTTGGGCCGCACAACCTTGACCATGGGGGGAAGCATGGCATGAATAGAAAGATCCTCAGGGTGGTAATGAGTTACGGACGCAATGTTGGTAATTGTTACCAAGGATACTCATGAGCCAAAAAGTAAAATGAAAATTAAAAGTGAAAGAATGATAAAATTGGCTAAAATGAGAAATGAAAGAAAGAATGGAAATTGAGAAATAAAGAATGATAAAATTGAGAAATGGAACTGTGTGAGTTAATAATATAAATAATTGAGGCGAAGTGAAAACTCTCCGCTTGAGGGCTTACTGAGTAAGGTGAGTGCCCTGATAGGTATCAGATGTGGCCGTATCCAGCTGCATAACGTGTTAGGGCAGAGGGAAGCTACCCATATGGGCGGGTAATCTTCCCTATTCTCAAGAACTTCGCAGGTAAAAATGTGTTGGAATGATTGATTTTGAGAAATGATTTTAAAGTTTATAAAAGTTTGTGTTGTATATCTATATGACTATGAGAATATATTTGCCAGTGTATTTTCTCAGATGAAATGTTATTTTGAAAAGTAAAGTGTATTATAATTGTACTCATATGACCACACACTATAAATAATTTATTCCTTCTTACTGAGACGTGTCTCACCCAAATTATCTAAATTTTTTAGGGAACATGGATAGATCAGGCGATAGAGCTTCGTGACCATTGGGAGCTGAGACCTTGATACACAGGGTGAGTTTTTGGACTAGGGGAGGTGTCATTCCCCTAGTGTTGAGTAGTTTTTGAGTTTGTGATAATGATGTATATGTGTGTATGTAGATACTCTGGGTATTGTATTCAGAATGATATAAATACATTGTCTTCCGCGGTTAGGTTTTATAAATAAATTGACTTTTTAACCGGTACCCAATGCGGGTCGGGTCGTACGAATGATAGTAGGATTGATGACGTGGCCGATTTATGAATGAATATTTATTTATTATTGATTGAAATAAAGAGTTTTGCAAGAAAAAATCGGGGCGTCACAGAGAGAGAGAGTTGATTCAAGTTCTAGAGAGAGAGAGAGAGAGAGAGAATCTTAGTTTTCTTCTCAACTAAGCAATGAATAGATATTTATAGCTTGGTTGACCCGGCGAGCCTCGCCGACAAGACTATGTCCTCATCAACGAGCATAAGAAGTGGGTTTGTTGACGACAGAGTGACCTCGTTGATGAGCCTGAGGTTTCAGAATTCCCAAAATCTCTCGGCATCCCCTCGTCGACGAACCTCTGAATTTTGTTGCCGAGCTATAGAAGGGACTTCGTCGACGAGAGAAGGAGCCTTGTCGATGAGCCCTGCTGATTTTCTCCTTTTAATTTCCTTCCCTTTTCTTATTTGTTTAATTCAAAAGTCTTAGGTGAGGTTCTTACATTACTCGTTTTGTAATTAGTAGTAAATGCATCATGTTTGTTGAACATGATTGCATGTGAATAATTTTATGTAAAATATTTTTTAATTTTTAATAAAGTTTAGATATATCTTTAAAAAATTTTAATATATTTGCATAGCTTAGTTTATAAATATTAAAGTACAAATATTCAATATTTACATAAATTTATATTTTATTTGAAATTATAACATACAAACATCGGCATGGGATATGATTATGATACCACTATATCAATAAATATCGTACCTTATAATTAAGATAAAAAGAAAATTGTGTGCAAATATTTGATTATTTTATTGAATAAATCTCTAAAAAATATTTACACTACAAAATTTAAAAAAATTGTCTGATTTGATCTTCTTAAGTGTGGATTTAACAGTTCGAGGATTAAAAGAGTGCGTTACCGAACAATATGATTTTAGGTCTTTCGAACGATAAATTTGAAGATAGATGAAAGACAGATTTGTGTCGATCTTTGATGTCCTTAAAGAGAATTGCATATTCACAAGCTTAAGGAGGGTCAAGGACAGAGCTATATATATATATATATATATTCCAGTGTGAGAAATTGTCTTTATTGGGATTTTTCAAAACATTCATTGAAGCTTTATATTTTCATATATATGGCAATTTCTAAATCGAGCAAAATGAATCGAGTCAGATAATCCGTAGCGATTTAGGTGGATTATCGGGTAAGAAAATTGCAATTCATATTTGACTCAAGTAGGTAACGAATTTATGACAATTTGGATCAAATAATCAGTGGAGATGGTAGATAATCCATCATTTTCATCCCAAGTATAATTTTTTTACTGTCTGATGAATAATTTATTTTGTAACTATAGGATTTAATCCCAAAGGATATGTCCCACATGAATGATATGGGTCCCACATGAAGGGTATACGTCCCATATGATAAGGATATGAATGGTTATATGAGTTAACTAAAGGGTTAGCTTATTTAATATGAGAAATTAATGGTGGAAGTTTGAAGAGATTCCTATACATAAATTAGCTACTATTATAGGAAGTAGTTGTAAGGGCATGCTATACATCAAGCTAAGCTAAGGAAAGGAGAGCTAAGGAAGTGTAATAAAAGTTAAGTTCATAAGCTCTAAAGGTTAGCTATATGGTGATGTTAGCTACAAAGAAAAGATAGAAAGAAAGGAATTGTCCTCTCTCTACCTTTACTTCTATAATCATCAGGAGATCCCATAGATCTGATAAAGGAAGGAAAAAGAAGGAAGAAAAGTGGGAGAAATGATTTCTTCGGATTCTCCGGGTATTCTTCTCGATAGATTCGATATGACTGATTCAGGTATGTAAAGTTTATAGTTTATGATTTATTTATTTTCCGTATAAAAGTTATTGATGTGAAGTCCACGATAATTGAAGATCTTGTTGAACACTTCATGATAATTGAAGATCCTGTTGAACACTATGCAAGTAGAGTTTTCTAACATGTGGTATCAGAGCTACAGTTGAAATTATCATGAACTTCCTTCATATAAAGATCGCTTATGATTGTTTTATTCGATCTTATTATGGTTTTATGGGTAAAAAGGAATCAAATCGGGATTACTTGTATTGTTTGCTAGATTTTTGAATGGTTATGTGGTTAGAAAAGTATTATTTTGAAAATTTTGAGGTTGTTGTTCGAGTGAATCATTGACGAATCCTATGGTCTCGTCGATGAATCAATTAAGGTCACTCGTCGATTAATGCCCAACCTCGTCGATGAGAAAATATCGAGGCCTTATTTTTCTCAGAATAGGGCTTCATCGACGAATGTATGGTTTCATCGCTGAATAAGTGTTGAACTCATCGACGAATGTGTCCACTCGTTGATGAGTTTGTTGCTTGATTAAGGATAGAGCATTAACATGTTCTATAATAGAAAATTGACAATGGAAGCAATATTATGGACTTATTAGTATTGGATGAAAAGTTGTGATTATGTCTGCATGGGCTAGGGAATTTTACATAAAAGTAAGAAAGTAAAATTTTTATTGCTGGCCCAAAGGTGCGCCAACTTTCAAATAATCATTTAATTTGTTAGGATAATTGAAAGAATGGTAAAGAGATTGGGATGCCTGCCCAAAGGTGACGGACCAATCAAACTTTATAAAGGCTATCAATTATGCCTGGATGAATGAAAATTACCAATAAATGTAAAGGGCTAGTATATTGTATAAGTTGATCCAAAGATTGAATGCAATTTACTAATGAAATGTTTTTAAATTCAAAGCATTAATGTAGTGAGCATTTTGTGTTATTGCAGTGTTTGTTCCTATTTCATTGCATCCGTTAGCTTCTTCTGTTACGATTTTCAATGGGACAAATTTCTCTGACTAGAATGAGCAGATTCAGTTTCACCTTGGTGTTCTAGATCTGGACTTAGCTCTGCGAATGGATAAGCCGGCTGCTATTACTGATGCAAGCAGTTTGGAACAACAAGCTTTGTATAAGTCATGGGAAAGGTCAAATAGATTAAGTATGATGTTTATGCATATATGTAAAGCAAATATTATTAAATCAACACTCCCTCAACTTGATAATGCGAAGGAATATCTTAAGGCAGTGGAGGATAGTTTTTGTTCAACTGATAAGTCCCTTGCAAGAAGGTTGATGGCTGAACTGACCACAATGAAATTTGATGGTAGTAAAGGAATGAATGAACATGTCCTTGACATGACTAATATGGTTGCTAGGCTTAATACTCTGGGCATGAATGTTAATGAAAGCTTCCTTGTTTAGTTCATTTTAAACTCTTTGCCTCCTAAGTACGGGCCTTTTCAGATTCACTATAATACCATTAAAGAAAAATGGAATGTGAATGAATTGGCAAGCATATTAGTTCAAGAAGAGGCAAGACTCAAACAACAAAGACAACATTCAGTAAATGTAATGAGTCACGTAGTTGGAAGTAAAGGAAAGAAAACAAAAAAAGGTTTAAAGAGAGATCCATTGAAGGTGGCGAGTACTTTTTATGGTAGTGAGGCTCGTAAGAAGGAACATTATGGTCCCAAGTGTTACTTTTGTCGTGGCTATGGGCATTTAAAGAAAAGTTTCCCAAAACGTAAAGCATGATTCTAAAGAAAAGGGAAGCTTTTATCATATGTATGTTTCAAATCAAACATGACACAAGTTCCTTCTAATACTTGGTGGATTGACTGACTCTAGTTCTACTGTTCATGTTTCCAATTCGATGCAGGGATACCTTACGATCCCGAGCATAAAGAAAAATGAACACATGATAGTCTTGGGGAATGGAAATCAAGTGCCTGTTATGGGTGTTGGAACTGCTCAGTTGTATCTTGAATCGGGTCATTGTTTAGACTTGTTTGATACTTTTTATGTTCTTAATATTTCTAGAAACTTAATTTCCATGTCCAGATTAGACAATGATGGTTATGGTTTGTACTTTGAACATAAAGGTTTTCGTCTTATGAAAGGCAACTTATGTGTTGGCTCTGATGTTTTGTATGAGGGGTTGTATAAATTTAATCTTAATGAAAATTTTGTTGGAACCCTCCTCACTCTGCATCATAATATTGGAACTAAGCGTAGTAGAATAAATGAAAATTATTCTTTCTTGTGGCATAAAAGATTGGGTCATATATCCAGGGAAAGAATAGAGAGATTAGTAAAGGATAAGGTTTTATCAAACCTTGATTTTACTGATTTCGATGTGTGTGTTGATTGCATTAAAGGAAAGCAAACTAAACATACAAAGAAGGGAGCCACAAGAAGTAAGAACCTACTGGAAATTGTTCGTACTTATTTATGTGGACCTTTTGACTCACCATCTTTAGGTGGAGAAAAGTATTTTATCACTTTTATTGATGATTTTTCATGGTATGGTTATATCTATTTGTTGCATGAAAAGTCTCAGGCAATAGATGCTTTAAAGGGATATGTTACTGAAGTGGAGCGACAATTAGATAGAAAGGTGAAGATCATTAGATCTGATAAAGGTGGTGAGTATTATGGTAGGTATGATGGGATTAAACAAAGTCTAGGACCATTTGCTAAATTCCTAGAATAACATGGTATTTGTGCTCAATACCCAATGCCTGGTACGCCTCAGCAGAATGGTGTCGCTGAAAGGCAGAATCGTACTCTTATAGAAATGGTTAGGAGTATGTTGAGAAATTCCTTAGTACCCATTTCATTATGGATGGAAGCCCTTAAAACAACAATGTATGTGCTTAATCAAGTTCCTAGTAAGGTAGTTCAGAAAACTCCTTTTGAACTGTGGACGGGAAGGAAACCGAGTTTAAGGCACTTTCATGTTTGGGGTTGTCCAGCAGAGATTAGAATCTATAATCCAAATGAAAGGAAATTGGATTCGAGGACTGTGAGTGGGTACGTTATTGGATACCCATAAAAGTCTAAAGGGTATAGGTTTTACTATCCTAACCATAGTATGAGAATAATTGAAACCAGTAATGCAAAGTTCCTTGAAAATGGTGAAATTAGTGGGAGTGATATATCATGAAATATGGTCATTAAAGAAATTCAGGTTCCTATACCGATATCTAGACCTTTAACAGACATTATTGTTCCTTTAGTTGTTGAAAGACATAATAGCATTGAACAACAGTCTAATGATGTATCACTTCGTAATGAAAATTTCACCATTGAGCCAATTGCAGAGGAAACCAGCTATTTTTTATGATTATTTAATATATCTGCAAGAGGCTGATTATGATTTAGGAACTAGTAAGGATCCGGTTACGTTTTCACAAGCCATTGAAAGTGATGATTCTGAAAAGTGGATCAATGTCATAAATGATTAGTTAAAATTTATGGAACAGAATAAAGTCTGGGACATCGTTGATTTTCTTGAAGGGTTTAAAACAGTTGGATGTAAATGGGTCTTTAAGACCAAACACGACTGTAATGACAACACTGAATGATATAAAGCTAAACTTGTAGCAAAGGGTTTCACTTAGAGAGAAGGAATTGATTATAAAGAGACGTTTTCTCCCGTGTCTAAAAAGGACTCTCTTAGAATCATAATGGCTTTGGTGGCTCATTTTGATTTAGAGTTGCACCAAATAGATGTGAAAACTGCTTTTCTAAATGGGTATTTAGATGAAGAGGTATGTATGGATCTTCCTGAAGGTTTAAAGATTAAAGGAAAGGAGCACATGATTTGCAAATTAAAGAAATCAATATATGGACTTAAACAAGCTTCTAGGCAATGGTATTTTAAGTTTCATGATACACGACTTTTGGTTTAAAGGAAAACACCATTGATCAGTGTATATACCTAAAATCAAGTGGGAGCAAGTTTATCTTTCTGATTCTATATGTTGATGATATTTTACTTGCTAGTAATGATCTTGGCTTATTAAATAATACCAAGAGATTTCTTTCTATGAACTTTGAAATGAAAGATATGGGTGAGGCAACTTATGTGATTGGAATTGAAATATTCAGGGACAGATCACTTGGACTGTTAGGGTTGTCTCAGAAAGGATATATCCATAAAGTTCTAGAAAGATTTCATATGGCTGATTGTAAACCAACTCTTGCTCCTATTTGTAAAGGGGACAAGTTCAGTGTAAAAGACTATCCACAGAATGAATCAGAAAAGAAAAGTGTGAAAAATATTCCTTTTGCATTTGTTATTGGGAGTTTGATGTATGTGCAGACTTGTATGAGACCGAACATTAGTTGTACAGTTGGGATGCTCAGGAGGTACCAAAGTAATCCCAAAATGGAGCATTGGAAAGCAGCAAAGAAAGTATTGAGGCACTTAAAAGGAACCATACACTGTATGCTCACATATAGGAGAACATATCAGTTGGAGATGGTTAGCTACTTTGACTCAAATTTTGCTCGATGCATTGATAGTTGAAAGTCAACGTATGGTTATTTGTTCCTGTTAGCTAGAGAAGCAATATCATGGAAGAGCGCCAAACAGACTATCATAGCAGTTTCTACTATGGAAGATGAATTTATGGCGGGCTTTGAGGCCACAATTAAGGCTTTGTGGTTGCGAAACTTTATCTTGGGACTTGGGATTGTCGATAGTATAGCCTGGACGTTAAGAATTTATTGTGATAATTCCGCAGCAGTCTTTTTCTCCAAAAATGACAAATACTCTAATGGCGCTAAGCATATGGAGCTCAAGTATTTGACCGTTAAGGAGGAAGTTCGGAAACAGACAGTGTTTATAGAACATATAAGGACCGAGCTCATGATAGCAGATCCTTTAACAAAGGGATTAAGACCAAAGACATTTAAAGAACATGCTGATCACATGGGTCTTTGTTGTAATCCTTGATGCATGATAGTGGATCTTTATGGTTATTCTATATCATGTATAATGATATCAAAAATAGCGTTTCTAAACATTCTTTCTATTTACCATCATTTACGTAATTATGGAAGATGGATTACTGTTAAATAGAAATGGTCTTTGACAAAGACATTACAGGGACAATACGGTAACTTATGGATCATAGTTAAGTGGTTTATTAGTATTATGGTACATGGAAAAGAAGATGTTGCCCTAATGATACATGACTCGTGCTAATGGGTTGCTTAATTATGATATTATGGTAATCTCATTGAAAAGTGTAAATAAACTAATGTTTTGTGCACATTATGGTTATTTGTTAATCCATATTAATATCATTCATATGGGCGAAGTGGGAGAATGTAAGATTTATATCCCAAAGAATATGTCCCACATGAATGATATGGGTCCCACATGAAGGGTATATTGTAATAATCTGAAAAAAAATTTAAAAAATAAATAAATTAAAATTATTAATTAATTAATTAGTTAAACATTATTAAATTAATGTATTAAATAAACAAATAAAAAGAAGTAGTATGAAAAAAAATAAGAGTAATTATTAATTAATTAGTTAATTAATTAAATATTATTAAATTGAATTAATTAAGTTAAGTAAAATGGTAGTTATATATATGAATATATAAGGATAATATATATATATATATATATATATAAGAATATAATATAATATGATATTATCTTAATGAATAAAGTAAAAGGAAACAAAAAAAGAAAAAAAAAGAAAGAAGAAAGTTAAGAAAGTTGAGAAGCTTTCCAGATGAAAAAAGATTTCAGAGATTTCTCTAGTGCCTCTCTCAATCTCTCACTTCTCGTCGTCTCCTTTGTTCTTCTCTCTCTCTCTCTCTCTCTCTCTCTCTCTCTCTCTCTCTCTCTCTCTCTCTCTCTCTCTCTCTCTCCTCATTTCTTGGAAGATATTCAGCTGATTGGGAAATGGAAGGTACCGTTGGATTCCTAACTTCGCCACTGACATTTCTACTAGAGCGGATTTGTCGTGGGAGCGACGTAGGCACAATTCCTGGGGTAAGGCACCTTTTTCCAATTTACTCAATTTTTCCTTAGATCTTCAGCCAAATTAACGATCGGGCACCACCATGGGGTCCTGGTCATGATCGTCGACGTTTTGGCCGGAGTAAATTTTCAATTTGGGTATCCTAGACCCCACTCCAAAGCGAGAGTGAAATTTGAGAAATTAGGTAAATTGGTTATATTTGAGGGTATAATTATTTATTTGGTATTTAAAGGCCTAGGAAATATTTAAATAGTATTTTATTTAGGATTGATTTAATGAAATTAGAATTTTTTATTCAGGATCCGGGTGAGTGCCACAGGCATTTTCGGGGTCCCTATTGGCGTAGTTCAAGGATTCAGGTAAGGGGAAATTATGTATTAAATCAGGTTTTATGAAATAAATAATAATGAATTATGTTATACTTATGTATATGTTTTGGTATGGATTTTAAAATGCCAACCATGTAAATTATATTTTATAAGCCTAGGACCGCTTATTTAGCTATGTATATGTGAAAATGGACTAATGAAAGTGAAAGGTATCTTCTAGAAAATTATGTAAGAAATTGAAATTATATTTTCAGTATTCAAATGCTAAATGTGAGTTGACTTATTTTACAAGGAATATGTATGTAAGTTCTGTGCAAGTATATGTTAAATGTATGAGATGCAGGCTAAGTAAGTAATGCGTTGAGAATGAAATATGATATGAATTATGCTCCTTGTGTATGTTAATGCAACCATGTAAATGTAAGACAGTTGAAAAGAGTTGTGTTAGCAGATTCTAGCGTATTTTTATGTGAACTAACTGATGATAGCTAAAATGAGTTATGTTTGCATATTCTAGCGCATTTTTATGTGGACTAACTGATGACTGCTAAAGAGCAGTTGTAGTACAGATGAATGAAATGAAAATGGAATGAAAAGGCAATGAAATGACAATAGAATGATATGTGAATTGTGAGCGATGTAAATGGGAAAGAGTCACTTAAAGTGACATGCAATGAAATGTTAAAGTTATGAACATGAACAAATGTGAATGGTTGAATAATGATAGAAAAAATAATGTATTATGATATTAGAAGTATTTATGCTAATAGAATATGTTACAACTGGGGCGGGGCATACTCTTCAACCGAGGGCTTGCTGAGAAAGGCAAGTGCGCTAGTTTCAAATGTAGCAGTAGGATGCATAACACAGTAGGGCAGATGGAACCTACTTGTATGGGCAGGTAGATTTCCCTATCCTTGGGGCCTTAGCTGGTAAACTTTTGTTTGAACTGTGTGAGTATGAGATCAATTTAACACTAGAAGGCTTACTGAGTAAGGTGAGTGCCCTAATATGCTTTAGTAGTGACCTTCGGGTTGTCAAAAGTATCAAGTAGAGGGGTGCTACTTGTATGGGCTGGTAATCACCCCTATCCTTGGGTAATCTCATGGGATTAAATATTTTGCATGTGTTTCATTAGTTTTAGAGAATGATTTCAGTGTTTATGATAACGTTTTTCAAATGTTATTAAAATGATATTTATGAACCTCATGTTAGCCACACGTTGTTTTAATATATTGTTTCTTCCCTTACCGAGATGTGTCTCACCCGAATATAAATGTATCTTTTTCAAGACCTCCTCAAGATTGAGCTTAGAGAGCTCGAGGTTTTATAGCATTTTTGGGAGATATAAGAAAAATGGTATAAACATTTTAATGATATTTTTGGGAATGTAAATATTCTAGATTTTATGAATGGTTGTAAAACATACTGGTGTTGTGAATATTGGAAGTATAGGTTATGTTTTGGAGATACGTATATATATGAACACAGGTGGATGCATGGTTTATTATGGTGTATAGATAGGAGTAGAAAACTCTAGTATTATATTTGTTGGAAGATTATAATTATGTTTTTTGCTGTGTACATGATATTAGAATGTGGATTATCAAGTAAACGAATGGATTAGTAGCACTTCAGGCCCACGTAGAGGGTCGAGGGGTTACATATATGTCCCATATGATACGTATATGAATGGTTATATGGGTTAACTAAAGGGTTAGCTTAGTTAATATAAGAAATTAATGGTGGAAGTTTGAAGAGATTCCTATACATAAATTAGCTACTATATGGGGAGTAGTTGTAAGGGTATGCTATACATCAAGCTAAGCTAAGGAAAGGAGAGCTAAGGAAGTGTAAGAAAATCTAAGTTCATAAGCTCTAAAGGTTAGCTATATGATGATGTTAGCTACAAAGAAAAGCTAGGAAGAAAGAAATTGTCCTCTCTCTGCCTCTAGTTCTCTAATCATCAGGAGATCCCATAGATCTAGTGAAGGAAGGAAAGAGAAGGAGGAAAAGTGGGAGAAACGATTTCTTTGGATTCTCCGGGTGTTCTTCTCAATAGATTCAATATGACTGATTCAGGTATATAAAGTTGATTTATTTATTTTCCGTATAAAAGTTATTGATGTAAAGTTTATGATAATTGAAGATCCTGTTGAACATTTCATGATAATTGAAGATCCTATTGAACACTATGCAAGTAGAGTTTTCTAACATTAACATACTAAATTGTAATTTAATAAATTATTAAACATTTAATAACCAATCATAAAATTATATATGTTTTTTATTTATTTTTTAAGATTATAAATTTAAGACTTTTGTTTTGATCACAAAAATTAAGAATTTAGGCTAGAATTTTAATTGGAGACGTGGGATAGACCCAGAGGTGCATATGATAGTGTTAATGTAAGAGCTGGGTGTGTGGGGTTGGACCTTGGCCAATTGATCTTATTCTAACTAGGTTGATAGTTCATAAGTATCAACATATGAAATTATCTATGAATTTGGGCATTAGTTGTCAATGGATTGACAAATATCCATCAAATAAAATCTGAAATCTGCCAATTGACTCGTTTAAAGGCAGATAAAAAATTTTAAAATCATATCCAACTCATTTAATGTGTGAATCGGTTATGAGTCCTTTTAAGCGAGTTGGAATCGATTTGAATAAACAAATTTTTATCTATTTTGCAAGGTCTAACAATGTCACACAAACTTTTAAAATTAACTCCACTTAAATTCAAAACTATGGATCACAATAGAAAGTTAAGTTTTATTTGATATTTTGGAATAATAAAATTATAAATAAAAGATAAGATACTAACTCTACATTCCCTAATATAGCGTAACTTTTAAGGCGCCTTTCTACAATTGTAATTTCAGAAAACTTCATCCTGGGGAATGAGGGAATCCAAGTGTGGTTTAAAAAAAGTATATTATTGATAGACAAGTGATACATACTAGAAAAAAAATAGAAAATCTTTGCATAAAGTATTTTAGGATAAAATTTAATGTATCAAATAAGATTTTAAAATGATTACTCAACTTAGTAAACACATAATATCAAAAAATAATATTTAAAATAAGATTGTAACTAGCTGTATAATTCAAATGTGACTTTAAATTATGTTGTTTTCTCTCACTTCAAAATTTTAGGTGATTTGATGCGAACCTCAATCAACACGCGTTGAGACCCAACAATTAATATTGGAATACTTGCCAAATGATGTGAATCTCAACCGACACATGTTGAAACCCAACAAACAATATTGGAATACTTGCCTAAGAAAACTAAAATTCAAATCTTGATAGAAAACGATGACCCAACATTTATAAATGAAATGCGAACCATAGGTATAAAGTAACAAACCTCGACCCAATAAATATAATTGAATCACGAACCGAAGGTATAAAGTAACAAACCTCAACCCAATGGTTATAATTACGTCACGAACCGAAAGTATAAAATTTCAATGCCACAAGGAAGAATACTTAATAAGTTCACAAGTTCACTGAAGAACCAACAGAAGAAACAAAACCTCACATTTTTATTCAATGTTCTACTTATGTGGCTACAAGTCTATTTATAAACCCCTCCAATTAAATTCAAATTTAAATTCAAATAACGTAACATAAATGCCTGTACTTATGCTTTATAAATAGCATGCACCATTGTAATGAAAGGACATTGAATAGATATCAAGAAAACATGAGGTTTTGTTTCTTCTATTGGTTCTTCACAGAACTTGTGAACTTATCAAGGATTCTTCCTTGCGGCGTTCAAATTGTATACCTTCAATTCATGATTCAATCATAATCATTGTGTTGAATTTTTGAGTCTGATCCCTATTTTGATTATGAAAAACCACAACATCTCATTTAGTGCATGAACAGGTGTATACTTTTGAAAGCAAAGATGATGATGCAATATGGAAACCATGAAAGCTCTTAAACATTCATATCTTCAGTGTATTCCATGGACATCAAAGGAGCAGAACTTGAAGACTTTCTAATTTTCAGTTGTAATAGTAATTAGGTCTCAATTGTGCATACATTTCATATGATTTAAATTGAAGCTCTATCATGACCATAGATTGACCTTGGGAACCCAAAAAATTCATAAAAAAACTTTTAATACTCAAAGCTAAACATCAACTAAGAAGTTTGAAATGATTTTGAAGTAAAACCAAGGGCCAAAACTCTTTTTTTTTTTTAGGCCCGATCGACCGGCTGTTAAAGCCTAGTTGACCGGATAGTGCACTTGGCTAGTTTTATAGAGGCCTGGTATACCAGATGTATCATCCCGATTGACCGGACTGATCACATGGGCAATTTACAAAGGGCCCAGTCGATCGCCCTCTCGAAAGATTTCTTGGTCTAGTCAGCCAGCCTTCATATGAAGGATGATACGGTGGACCCGATCATAAAGTCTGACAGACCGAAGCTCGCAAAAATGGAAAATCGCCTTTGGTTGGTCGACCGAAACTTGGGCCGGTCGATTGAACCTCTTGGGTTCAGCCCAATTTGAGCTTTCAATGGTTATAAAAATTCAGTTTAAATTATTATTTTAATGCCCAACGACCATATTTTGAAAATGCCTATAAATACTTCTCCCTACTCTTCTTTTGAAAAGTATTTTTGGAGAAAATCTTGGCGTTATATAAGTAAGCTTTGAGCATTTATTCAATTCATATAACTTACTTGAAGAGCTTCTTGTTCTTGAGATTTCAAAGTTCAAATCTTGAAGAAATCATTTTAAATTTCTCCCATGCTCTTTCATTTTGAAAACTCTATTTGGAGAAATTCTTTGATTTATATTTGAGAGCTTTGAGCATATATTCATTGATATATACTTGTTTGAAAAGGCCTCTTTCTTTTAATTTTACAAAATGGTCAATCTTGAGGAAAGTCATTTTCCCAACTCTCAGTTTTTACTTGAAAATATTTTGAGAGGAAAAACCCTAACTCGACTGAACTTCATTTTATAAATCATTTGAGAGTGCATATAGTTTTTTAATTTGTACAACTTGACTTTAGTAGAAGCATTTCCTTGTACAAAAAATTTGTTTTTCAAATTGTATCATTGTGGTTTGGGTAGTGAGCCGTGCTAAGTGAGGGTACATCACTTAGAGAGGTGCCTCTGCCTAAAAGAAGTAATGTAAGAAGTGATCCGTACTGAGTTAAGGTACATCACTCAAAGAGGAAGGCTCTACCCTATTGAAGGAGTGGTTTATGATTCATATTGTGATTCATACCAAGCGTGGGGTATCACTTGGAGAGGAGAGCTCCATTATATTTGAAGGAGTGTGTAACGATTTTGCTCCACTTGGTTAAGAGAGCAGGTTAGTGGAATTGTTGGGAGGTTCGCCCAAGGCGAGGACGTAGGCAGGTATGGCCAAACCTCATTAAAATCTTAGTGTCAATCTCTCTCTCTCTCTCTCTCTCTCTCTCTCTCTCTCTCTCTCTCTCTCTCTCTCTCTCTCTCTCTCTTATCTTATTTAAATTTCCGCACGTGTAAGAATGCTTATATTGTTGTGATTATTTTTTCATAAGCGCATTAATCTTGATTGGGATATTGTTTGGTGAATCGATTAAAATTATCTGCAAAAGTTTTTAAAATTCCAATTCACCCCCTCTTGGGATTACACCATTCCCCTTAATTGTTATCAGAGCCCGGTTGCAATAAGTTTAACCGTTTTTTCATAAACATTGCAATAGCTCAAAATGGTGTATCTCAGTTTTGTGAGTATCAATCTTTCTCAAGAACTCCATTGTTTCGTTGTAAAAATTACAATGTTTGGAAACCAAAAATGACCATTTTTATTCAAACTGTTGATTGGAGGGCTTGGACATTTATTGATCAAAGGAACTATATCTTAATGAAAACCATTCAAAATGTAGAATTTCCCAAGATTGAAAATGAAATGAATGAGCATGATTTTAATTTATTGTAAATCAATTTTGTTGACTTTTTGAGTCCGATCCTTGTTTTGATGCTGACAAAGCACAAGGATCTCATGTGTGCATTTAGTGCATTTGAACATGTTCATGATTCAGCACACACATGAGGTAAAGGACATGGAAGCCTGGAGGAATATAAAGATCACATCAGCCTGGCATATTCTATGAAGTCAGAAGAGCAAAGAAGAAGAAGATATATTTGATTTGAATTGTAATGCATTTTGTTTTCCATTTGATCTGTAATAATGCATTGCATGCATGATATGGATTGAAAGCTCAGGATAGTCATAGGGGAACTCAAAAAACCATACACAGACTTCGGTCGACCAACCGACGTTAGATTTTCTAGGTCAAATTAAGGGCAAAATAGTAACTTTTTAATGCCCTCGGTCGACCGACCAATCTTGTGTTATAATCCGTTGGTCGACCGAAGCACTGTTTGCCCAGAGTCAAAATGTTGACCAAGGCTCAGTCGACCGACCAATTTTGAACTGAGCTTCGACAGTCGACCGACCCATGTAATTTGACTTTTCTACCGTCAACAACCGACCGAACTCTTAGTTCAAAAACGTCATGGTCGATCAAACCTTATGAGTGGCCAACTGGCCAAGTGCCTTGGTCAACCGGACCCACAAAGGGTTCTAATTCACCCAAGCTTAGGTCGACGGAACCTCTCGGGTTCCCGATTTTTTTTACTGCGGTAATCAAGGTTAAAATTTAATTGATCAAATTTTAAAATGCCTAATATATCCCCAACGGTTAGATTTTTCCCAGAATCTATATATAGCCCCTCATTACTCAAATTTTAAATATGAGCTTAGATTAGAAAATCCTCCCAAATATTCTTTAGCCTTAAATTTTTTATACTCTCTTATACACATTCCATTCAATTTTTACTAAGAGAGCATTCACTTTGGGCATTGATTTTTTTTTTTTCATATAAAAAACATTTACTCTCATTTTGCCCAACAATAAACTAATATGATCTTTGATAAAAAATAAAGTGTGAAATATATGCTTTTCAAAGATCTCAAAACCCCCAAATGATATCTCCCAAATTTATTCTTGAAAAAAATAAAGTGCTGGAGATTTAGGGTTTTAAGCTCAAAAATATTTTTGCAATAAAGGCAAGTGAGCTTTTGGAATCTTACAATAGATGTGCAAGATTCTCAAGTTAAGACAAATTTTCTCCAAGAAAATTTATCAATAAAACTAATGGAGAGAAAACTTAAAATCAACTCTCAAAGAATATATGCTTGAATTATATTGAATATCCTTTTAAATTATGCGTATTATGAGGGGGAGCTTTTTTAGGCTAACCCAATTTTGCTCTCGTGTTTGTCATCATAAAAAAGTGGAAGATTATTGATTTTTTGAGTCCAATCCTTATTTTGATTATGACAAACCACATCATCTTATTTGTGTGCCTAGTGTATGAACAGGTGTATACTTTTGAAAGCATAGATGAAGATGCAATATGGAAGCTGTGAAAGCTCTTAAATGTTCATATCATCGATGTATTCCATGGACATCAAAGGAGTAGAACTTGAAGACTTTATAATTTTAAGTTGTAATAGTAATTAGGTTTCAATTGTGCATGCATTTCATATAATTTAAATTGAAGCTCTATCATGACCATAGATTGACCTTAGGAACCCAAGAAATTGATAAAAAAGATTGACCTTAGGAACCCAAGAAATTCATAAAAAAAATTTTTTATACTAAAAGTTAAACATCTACTAAAAAGTTTGAATGATTTTGAAGTAAAGCCAAGGGCAAAACTCATTTTTGTTTAGGCCCGATCAACCGGCTATTAAAGCCCAATCAACCGGATAGTGCACTTGGCCAGTTTTATAAAGGCCCGGCAGACTAGATGTTTCATCCCGTTCAACCGGATTGACCACATGGGCAATTTACAAAAGGCCCAATTGACTAGCCTCTCAAAAGCTTTCTTGGCCCAATCGACCAGCCTTTATATGAAGGATGATTCGGCAGACCAAATCATAAGGTCTGGCAGACTAGACCTCCCGAGTTCGGCCCAATTTGAGCTTCCAATGGTCAGAAAAATTCAAATTAAATTATTATTTTTGTTAATCGTCCCACCTCAGAGTATGTAGTTCAAAGGGGGGGGGGGGTGAATGGACTCTTTTCATGTATTTGGGTTTTCTCTACAAAAATAAAACTCTTGGCAAGATTGCAAGCAATTATATCACAATATAGGTAAAGTAAATCAAGCACAAGGCAAATAATAAAGAGTAGGGATAAAGAAGCTTAACACCCGTAATTAATGTGGTTCGGCACCAAGCCTACGTCCACCCCTTAACAGCAAGCCAAGGATTGCCAAATCCACTAAGGAACTCCTTCACCGGTGGAGAAGCCTTACAACTCGGGAACAAATCCCTACCCACTCACTAAGAGCTTTTGGTTCACCAAGAACCTTCAACAAACGGTTCACAAAGAACCTTTACAACAAGAAGATGATTTACACAAAATGCTCCTCAAATGAGCTGATTGCAATTACAAAACAAACCTCACACTTAATCTCTCAAGTAATAACTCACACAAGATTGGATAAAAAGAGAGAATGAGCACTTATGAATGTGAACTAAGATGCAAAGTGCCTAGACTTTGTATTCAAAGCTATTTAAAACCATACTAAACAAGTATATGGACTTGTATTTATAGCCAAAAACCTTTGCTAGCCATTATTGAACCTTTGGGAGAAAATCCTAAAAGAAACTAGCCGTTTTCTAGCCGTTAGTGCACTGTTCACTATGTAAATCATTGACTATTGATCCCCACTCATCGACTAGTGGCCCCCATTGGTCGACTAGTAACACTCTGCCAGCAATTGTTAACATTTTGCCTAGAATTGTCAACGAATTGCACCCAATCGTCAATGAGTGCCCTAAATAAAAAAAAAAGTCATTAACATAAAAGTTGTGGGAATTTTTCTTAACTTTCCATAGACACCAAGATTGGAATTTTTGTACTTTTATAACAAAAGTTATGCCCCAAATACCGAAAGTTGTTCAGGAAATTTGATAGGTGCATAATTGAGGTTTTAAACCCAACCAAGACCAAGTTTGTAAAAGATTATAACACTAATATAATTTAAAACTTGTCCTTATGAAATTTATTTTGAATATAAGATATCTTATTTATGAAAACACATTTAAAAGCTTATTTTGATATCTTATATGCTAGTATGTCATTTATAAAAATATGTTTGACTTTCTTGAGGCTTTAGGACATAAACCATGTTTTTAAAAAATTGGGACCAAGTAAGTGAATGTTATAAAACCAAGATGTTAAAAACTTGTCCCTTACGAAAACATATTTGAGTTTAAGATTTGTTTGACTAACTCTTTGTTATGAAAATTATAAATTTGAGTTTGTGACTTTAAGTGAAAACCTATGAACTAAAATTTCTTAATATGCATATACAAAATGCTCAACTCTTGCTCAAAAATCATGCATGAATTAAGATCGCAAGAGTTACAAAATATACTATCTCAAACACTCCCTATTACAAATAAACAATTTTACATTAAGCTTCCTTGGGTGTGCTTGAATCCTTTCCAAGCGAGTGTCAATTTGATCTTTCCTATTCGAACTTCTACTTGATCTAATATTTGCCTTTTATTCAGTACTTCATGTATGAGTACCTATACTAAACACGATCTACAAAGATAGGAAAACACTAGGACCAACAAATAGGTTAATATCATCAAAACATATAAACCATGATTATGTAGTCCATAGGGCTAACAATCTCCCTCTTTTTGATATTGTCTAGCCTATTACTATTTTACTTAATCTTTGCATTTGTGTTTATACTTACCATAGGTTAACATGCAAAAATTTGTTCTCCTAGAACCACTAATGAGTTGTTATCATCAAAACATGACAATTAAGATGATGTAGCCACTAAGGCTAACAATCTCCCCCTTTTTGATGATGACAAATCATTGGTGTTCTCTACAAGGTATGATTTAAAGCTCCCCCTCAAATTACGCATATCCTAGAGTGGGACTAAAATATGCTCCCCCTTACTATATGCATATCTAAAATTTTCTACCCCTTACTTTATGCATATAAGGTATAAAAATATTTAACTATATTTTTCATATCCATTAGAGCTTTAAACATGCACACCATAAAATAGAAAGTTCATTTAAGATAAGAAAATAAGTAAATTGAACTTTCATAATATTTTCATATTACCACATGCATTTTACCCCACATACATTTCTTCCCCATATGTATAACACCCTAACACTTCTCCCCCTTTGATCATCATCAAAAAGAGAGGTGTTATTCATTTAGCTAAAATATTTTCTCCTTCTTAAGATCAATTTCCATGGTGGTGAGATGAGTATGTGCTAAACATATATGCCAAATGTTGGTGCTAAACCATAACATGTGAGAAGGCTAGATTGGCTTCCTAACCAAGTCATGAATGATGATTTAAAATGATACCATTTGTTGTTTGGATCAATCTTCAATGTGAATTCCCCATTTTTTGTTATGATTAGCTTCACTAAAGCTCAACCTCGTGTATGGGATAGGTTATGCTAAGCTTAGACATGCTACTATGTATCTTAAACTTAAGCATATATCATCAAAACAAATTTTGCCACAAAAAAAAAAAAAATTATTCCTAAGGAGCAAGTATTGAATGCATGCTTTTTCATCCCATAAACAATAGCCAATGCTTTTAAAGAGAAATAAACCAATCTATAAGGATATACACAATTAAAACATCAAATTCGCTTTATGATTTGAATTCATCAATATTGGCATAATCTTAAAAAATTCTCACTTCGATTTTTACACTTTGAGCTCTATCCACAAAAATAAGTGTTTCTAATTCAGCACTATATAAATTCTCTTAATCAACACTTATACCTAGGTTTACCTTACTCTTATTTCCCAATCCCAGGTCTTAAGGAAACAAAAATTCAAAAATCATGTGTTTCCTTTTGGTACCCATTCTTCTTTGGGTGCCAATGGGTTGATTTTCTTCACTACCCATTCCATCTTCCTTTCTTTGCCTCTAGCTCCTCTAAAAGGGCAAAAATATCGTATGTGACCATTTCTTTCACAATATAAACAAGTTTTGTTTGTGTGCAAAGGTTGTGACTTTTTCACAATATTTTTACTAGTTGAGGAATAACCATGTGATTTATAAGAGAATTTAACAATCTCTTTGGAAACAATATTTCTTGTCCTCTCATGTTTTTACCATACCTTCATTTTTCTTTTTTAAGATTGCAATTTGATTTTTCAAATTTCCTACTTCTTGAAAACATTCATGGTATTTTTGAACTTTTTCAAAGAGCTCTTTATTTTCAATTTTCAAAGAGCAATTTTCATCTTTTAAGGAGGAAGAAAGACAAGGTTCCTTACCTTTGCATTTTTTATGCGAACCTCAATTGACACGTGTTGAGACCCAGAAAACAATGTTGGAATGCTTGCCCAAAAAAGCTAAAATTCAGATTTTTGATAGGATACTCCGACCCAACGTTTATAAATGAAACGTGAACCGAAAGTATAAAGTAACAAATCCTAACCCAATGATTATAACTTAATCATGAACCAAAGGTATAAAGCAACAAACCTTGACCCAATGATTATAATTGCATCACGAACCAAAGGTATAAAATTTGAACGCCACAAAGAAGGATTCCTTGATAAGTTCACAAGTTCTCAAAAGAACCAAGAAGAAACAAAGCCTCACATTTTTATTCCATTATGTTGGCCTCTTACAATGGTGAGATATATATAGCTAGCATAGGGGACAAGGACATTAAACACTTAACAATTCCCACACAAGCATGGGAGACAAGGACATTAAATGTACCAACTTACTAGACACATTAATGACTCTCACAACTTACTAAAAACCCATGCAAGCTAAGTTGTCTTGCAATATTACACCATTAATTCAAATCCCATATTTGAATTAGCACACCATTATTAAGGAGTTTACAACCATTAAGCATGATCATCTGCATAAAAAACTTGGATTAAGTTTTATTAAACCTTCATCTTTCTTTAGGCCAAGCTTGGAGTGCCCCGTTTTTGAATAAGCTCAAATATTTTGAATAAGCCCATGAAGTACTTCTTTGATCTTCTTGGATCTCGCTCTAGTGATAGGCCCAACTTAAACATGCAATGGATCCTTCAATGGTGCTTGTTGATTCTCATCAATTTTGACAATTTTTTCTCCAAGCTTTTGATTTTTACTTCTAAAATCCCATGCTCTTTGTGAGAATTTTCACAAAGCTCCTTATTTTCCCTTTTAAGAAAATCATTTTCTTCCCTTAAAGAGGATTCCCTTTGTTTTGACAAGGTAAGCTCTTTCTTAACCTTTTTGCTTTTCCTTTTTACCATAAGTAGTTCTTTAAATAGTTTTGTACAATTGTTTACTACTTCATCATGCGAAGGAATATATTCATCATTATCCAAACTACTTTCTTCTAGTTCATTGGCTACGAAGCAAAAATGTGCTTCTTTCTCATTTTCATCATCGGTGGCTAATCCATCGATTTGATCCCAAGTAGCGGCATTCATGGCATTATGTTCCCCGTTTAGAAAGTTTTCTTCATTTTGATTTAGGGGTCAATTTATCATATAATGCCTAGAGTTATTGCAAAAATGGCATTCAATGCATGACTCTTCTTTTTATTTTTGTTGCATTCTTTTGCTTAATATTTTCTTATGTTTTCTTGTGAATAATGCAATATAATCCTTACCTATTTTTTGGTGACTAGCACGAAGTGTATATAAGGCAAGACCATTTTCCTATCTTAGGTTTTTCTAGGTTTCTAGCTTCTTCAATGGTCATTGATGACTTGGGTAAAGATTGGAAAATTTTTTTGAATATAATCGTCCAATGAATAGATTCCACCAAGTGCTTTCAAGTTGTTTATGAGGTGTGTGAATCGAGTGAGGATGGAAGAAATTTCTTCACCTTCATTTAATTTGAACATCTCATACTGTCTAACTAGCATGTGTATTTTTGATTGTTCATTTTGAGATGTATTTCCATAGATGTTTTCAAGTACATCCCACATTTCTTTTGCGGTTTTACATTCACAAATACGACTATGTTCAACATCATTTAAACCACAATAAATAATATGTTTTGCATGAAAATTCAATTCAACTAGCCTCTTTTCGCGTAATGAAAGCTCCGTTAAAGACTTCAGAAAATCCTCATTCTTGTCGTTTTTCTTTGTGAAGGAGAAGTCCCTTTTTTAGATGATCTCCCACAAATCCAAGTCGTATGCTTGAATGAAGACGGCCATTTGATTTTTCCACACGAGGTAGTTGGTGCCTTCGAACATTTGTGGTTGATAAATGAATCTTCCTAGGGAAGAGGAGGTGTTTATCGAATATTCCATTTGATCTTCACGCTTTAGATTTTACTCCGAAAAATTCAAGTGCTTCACTCTGATACCAATTGTCGGCCTGGGTGTATAGAGTCAGGTAAATGGACTCTTTTTGCGTATTTAGGTTTTGTCTACAAAATAAAATTCTTGGCAAGATTGCAAACAATTATATCACAATATAGGTAAAGTAAATCAAGCATAAGACAAATAATAAAGAGTAGGGAGAGTGAAGCTTAACACCGGTAATTAATGTGGTTCGTCACCAAGCCTACGTCCATGCCTTAGCACCAAGCCAAGGATTGCCAAATCCACTAAGGAACTCCTTCACAGACGAAGAAGCCTTATAACTCGGCAACAAATCCCTACACTCGGGAACAAATCCCTACCCGCTCACCAAGAGCCTTCGGTTCACCAAGAACCTTCAACAAATGGTTCAAAAAGAACCTTTACAGCAAGAAGATGATTTACACAAAATGCTCCTCAAATGAGCTGATTGAAACAAACCTCACACTTAATCTCTCAACTAATGATTCAAACAAGATTGGAGAGTAAGAGAGAATGAGCACTTATGAATGTGAACTAAGATGCAAAGTGCCTAGACTTTGTATTAAAATATATTTTTCACTGTATAACTTGTAAAGTCAACAAAACCATACTAAACAAGTAAATCGACTTGTATTTATAGCCAAAAACCCTTGTTAGCCGTTGTTGGACCTTTGGGAGCAAATCCTAATAGAAATTAGCTGTTTTCTAGCCGTTGGTGCATTGTTCATGATGCGAATTGTCGATTATTGACCCCCACTTGTCGACTTGTGGCCCCCACTCGTCGACTAGTGGCCCCCATTGGTCGACTAGTAACACTCTACCAGCAATTGTTAACATTCTGCTTAGAATTGTCAATGAATTGCACCCAATCGTCGACGAGTGCCCTGAATCAAAAAAAATCCTCAACATAAAAGTTGAGGGAAATTTTCTTATCTTTCCATAGACACCAAGATTGGAATTTTTGAACTTTTATAACAAAAGTTATGCCCCAAATACCGAAAGGTGTTCAGGAAATTTGATAGGTGCATAATTGAGGTTTTAAACCCAACCAGGACCAAGTTTGTAAAAGAATATAACACTAATATAATTTAAAACTTGTCCTTATGGAATTTATTTTGAATATAAGATATCTTATTTATGAAAACACATTGGAAAGCTTATTTTGATATCTTATATGCTAGTATGTCATTTATAAAAATATGTTTGACTTTCTTGAGGCTTTAGGACATAAACCATGTTTTAAAAAAATCAGGACCAAGTAAGTGAATGTTATAAAACCAAGATGTTAAAAACTTGTCCCTTACGAAGACATATTTGAGTTTAAGATTCGTTTGACAAACTCTTTGTTTTATATATGAAAATTATAAATTTGAGTTTGTGACTTTAAGTGAAAACCTATAAACTCAAATGTCCTAATATGCATATACGAAGTGCTCAACTCTTGCTCAAAAATCATGTATGAATTAAGATCGTAAGAGTTACAAAATATACTATGTAATGACCCGAAGAATAATTGTATTTAAATAATAAGAGAGAGGAAAATGGAAATAGTAAAAGGGGGCAGCAGCATTCATTGACGATGTGGCATTTTGGGCTCGCCGACGAGGGTGCGCTTCATCGATGAGAAGATATCGAAAGGGTTTTTTGGTGATTCTGAATTTCATCGATGAAGGGTGAGAGTTCGTCGACGAAGTGCCTTCTTGACCTCATCCATGAGGTTCGATCTCGGGCTGGATTCTCGTCGATTCGATGATTTGAAGCCACCACGACTCTCCTAGGAAAGTTCTCTACAAACCTACCAGAGTGGATCGTTGGTGGAGCTACTTTGGAATTCATCCCTAGTTTAAGTTAATGCTTTTTATTCAAAATTTGGTTTTTCCATAGTTATAGGAAATGTTGTATACAAAGAAATACTAAAGTTTAGTTATGAAATATGATTTTAAATAGAATGTAAGGTTTTATTCAGCATTGTGTGGCATGAATATTATATTACATGGAAAGTATTATGTTATGACAATTTTACGAATAAGGTATGTTTTCAAAAATTATGAAATGATGCAGTAA
The DNA here is from genome assembly GCF_029873635.1 of Malania oleifera. NCBI lineage: Eukaryota > Viridiplantae > Streptophyta > Magnoliopsida > Santalales > Ximeniaceae > Malania > Malania oleifera. The sequence continues at coordinate 54,821,974 of NC_080423.1, forward strand.
ATTATGATTTCAAAATACATGATAAATGACTTATTTATTCAGAATGATATGTATGAAATGTTCGGCGCAAGGCTGTGATTGGTAGCCGGCGCAAGGTCATGTATTATGTATGATTTCGGCGCAAGGCCGTATTTATGAATGTTCGGCGCAAGGCCACAAATAAGAAAGGAATCGGCATATGTATGTATGTATGTATGTATGTTATCTCCAAAATGCTATCAATCTACTTATGTTAAACAAGTATATTTTCATGTATTATATGTTATCAGAATCCGAATGATAGTTCAGTTCAGTTACAGTAGCACGGTACCGTAACTATGCAGATAAGATTATTATGTTCAGACTTGTGCTAACTGCCCCTACTAGTAGAGGGGGTGGGAGATGGATAGTTGATGTGGCTTTTAGTGTAGAGTTATAGACGTCCACCTGGTAGTCCGGACCAGGGTGTGGCGCGCCCATCGTACTTACAGACATTTTTGACTCGGCAGTGGTTGACTAGCCATTATTGGGTCCCGCCTTTGGGCTACACAACCCATCATAGGGGTTAATACATGACATAAGCTAGCTATTCATCCTGGGTAAATTACAATATTATTAGTTATATCAGATATTTCATGATTAGTATGACTTATTAGAAATTATGAAAGTATATGATAATTCAGTATGTTATGATAAATGTTTTCTAGCATATGAAATGTATTGTCTATGTATTATAGCACTAAATATTCATATTGCCACACAACTGTATTTAGTTTATTTTCCCTTACTGAGAAGTGTCTCATCCCAAACTTAAATAATTTTTAGGAAATCCAGAAAGATCGGTGGATCGAGGCTGCCGTTGAGATAGGTTGATACTACTCTGCTAGGAGGGTAAGTTTTGATCTAGGGACATGAAATTTATGTTGTGAGTTCCTAGATATGTAAATATTTTTGTATTTTTGGAGATTGTATATAAACACAGTATTTTGAGTATGTAGCTGACTCTGGTATTATGTATTTTATGGTTATGAGAATGTGATTTATATTTACTGCTGCTTAGGTTCCCGCTGTGAATGTCAGATGTGTCCCCGTTACCCATGGGTTCGGGTTGACCTTATTATTAAATATGTTTTATTATATGATAAGATAAGCAGGTCGTTACAGTTTGGTATCAAAGCCTAGGATGTTAGGTTCCGTAGACTCTAGAATGCAGCAGTAATGATACTAGAGTATAGGATAAAGGAATTTGAGGTCTAGTTTTGTAGTCTAGATGTAGGACTTCCGTGGTGGTTTGTGTGATTTGCCTAGGGCGACGATTTTAGAAAAGCCATGTTAAACTATCGTCAGGTTGGGTATCTAGGTTGTCGGATTAAGTCTTGAATTAAGATCAGGCGTGATGAATTAATTTCGGAAATATTGTACTAGTTGGATGATATGTTATGGTGATAGGGTTCTAAGTTAAGTTATTTGTTTTTCAAGATGGATCCTAGAGGCAGTTGTGCCCATACTAGTGGAAATGAGGGAGCTGGGTCCTCAGGCACTACAGGCGGTGATTCAGATACAGTTTTACGCAGCGTGGCACAACAGGTTATGGCTGAAATTGCCAGGAATTCCAGGGAGCTGGGTGGTTCGTCTGTAGGCCACGATAGCTTGATAGAAAAATTTATTAAGATGAATTCTCCAGCTTTCTCAAGAGGAACTGATCCTGCTATCATTGAAAACTGGGAGTAGAAGATCGAAAAAGTATTTGTAGTGTTGCAGTATTTCGAGGAGTAGAGGGTTTTGTTTGCTACATATAAACTGACCGGAGAGGCTAAGAGATGGCAACAGAGGACAGTACCTATGGAGATGAAATGGGAGTGATTTAAGCAGATATTCTTCGATAGGTATTTTCCAGCCTCATCCAAGGAAGCTAAGATAGAGGAGTTCCTGAATCAGAAGTAGGGACAGTAAACAGTGTAGCAGTACGCAGCGAGGTTCATTGAACTATCTCACTTCATCCCGTATATCATCCTAGATGAGGTGAAAAAGGTAAGACAGTTTGAAAGAGGTCTAAGGAGAGAAATATATAAATAGGTGTCGATACTGAAGTTGCAGGATTTTGCTGAGTTGGTAGATAGGGCCACTATAGTAGAAATTGGAGAGCGATTAGAGGTTGAGGAGCAGAGATAGAAGAAGAGGTCCACACCTTCTGGTTCCTAGCAGTGAGTCGATTATGGTTCGTGGAAGAGAGGTGGCTACTATAGAGACCGGAGGCAGGAGACAGGAAATTGTGGTTTTCAGGGGATGCAACCACTTCTAGCTTGCCTGACTTGTGGGAAGAGACACCTGGGCGAGTATCATGCTGGGCGAGATATCTGCTACTGGTGTGGGGAGCCAAGGCATGTGATGAGGGATTGTCAGGCTTAGATTGGTGCTGCTCCTACTCCTAGACCTGCTCGAGGAGGTTATCAGGCACCACGTGGAGGCTAGCAGAGGAATATGGCTCTAGCCAGGGTTTTTACTCTATTGCCGAGTGATGCTGAGGCAGTCGGCTACGTGGTGATAAGTATGGTTAGTATGCTTTTATTTAAATTCATTGCATTATTTGATTCAGGTTCCACTCACTCGTTCGTGTCTTCGAGGTGTGTTAAATTGTGTGGGGAAGACACACAAACATTAGATGTTGAATTGTTAGTGACTACATCGACTGGGTTGGCAGTGAGGTGTAGTAGGGTACTTCGAGGCTGTCCAGTTGATGTTTAGGGGAGGATTCTATCTGCTGATTTAATAATGTTAGATATGCATGGGTTTGATATCATTTTCGGCATGGATTGGCTAGCAGCTAACTCTACCATTATAGACTGCCGTGCGAGAGAAGTGATATTCATACCTCCAGGAAGTCTAGAATTCAGATTTACAGGGTCACGAGTGCAATATCTACCTCAGTTTGTTTCGAATATTTAGGCAAGGAAACTACTTCAGAGTGGCTATCAGGGATTCGTGGCTTTTGCGAAGGAAATGTTAAAGAATGAAATGAAGCTTACTAATATGCCAGTAGTGAAAGAATTTATAAATGTGTTTCCAGATGAATTACCAAGTTTGCCACCTGATCGCGAGGTAGATTTTCCTGTTGATCTACTTCCAGGTACAACGCCGATCTCTAAAGCATCGTATTGAATGGCACTAGTAGAGCTAGTTGAACTGAAGAATTAGTTGCAGGATTTACCTGATAAGGTTTTCATATGACCTTGTGTATCCCCATGGGGGGCTCCAATATTATTTGTGAAGAAGAAAGATGAGTCTATGAGGATCTGCATAAATTATAGGGATATTAATAAAGTGACCATCAAGAACAAGTATCCTCCACCCCATATAGATGATTTGTTTGACCAGCTCCAGGGTACACTGGTATATTCTAAGATTGACCTTAGATCAGACTATCATCAGGTAAAAGTAAGGGCAGAAGATGTGTCGAAGACAGCCTTCAGGACCAGGTATGGACATTATGAGTTCCTTGTTATGCCATTTGGTATGATGAATGCTCATGTGATATTTATGGATTTGATGAATAAGATCTTCCATCCATATTATACTAGTTTTTTGTTGTTTTTATTGATGATGTACTGGTCTATTCGAGGAACTATGAGGAGCATGAGATGCATTTGAGATAAGTTTTGCAGACACTCAGGGAGAAGAAGCTGTTTGCCAAGTTCAGTAAATGCGAATTCTGGCTCGAGAAGGTTGTGTTTTTAGGGCATGTTATCTCAGGGGATTGAATTTCTATGGATCCCAGTAAAATTGATGCGGTAGTGAATTGGGCTAGACCAAGGAACGTTTAAGAGATTAGGAGTTTCTAGGGGTTAGTTGGTTATTACCGTCATTTTGTTGAGGGATTCTCAGCTTTATTAGGGCCTCTGACACGACTGACTAGGAAAAACATCATATATGAATGGGATGACAGTTGTGAGCAGAGTTTTCAAGAATCGAAGCAGAGACTTGTTATGGCACTAGAGCTGATCATCCCGTCAAGGGGTGAGGGTTATACTATCTATAGTGATGCGTCCTTGAAGGGACTTGGTTGTGTACTGATGCAACATGGTAGAGTGGTAGCGTATGCTTCCAAGCAGTTGAAGGAATATGAAAGGAACTACCCTACCCATGATCTTGAATTAGCTGCAGTGATATATGCATTGAAGATTTGGAGGCATTCTCTGTATGGTAAGCGATGTGAAATTTTCTCTGACCATAAAAGTTTGAAGTATTTCTTCACTCAGATGGAGCTGAATATGACACAGAGAAGGTGGTTGGAGTTTATTAAAGATTTTTATTGTACCATCAATTATCACCCAGGAAAAACAAATATGGTAGCTGATGCATTGAGCAAGAAGTTTGCGAGACCAGTGTTAGCAGCCATGGAGATCTAGTATCCGATCATGATGGATCTGGAGAGACTCATCATAAAATTGGTAGAGAGTGATCCTCCAGTACGTATTGCCAGTTTAGAGGTACAACCTTCTCTGTAGGAAAGAATTAAAGCTGCTCAGAAGGAAGAACCAGAATTAGCAGAGGTATTAGTTAGAGTGCAGAATGGTTAGGGGAAGGAATTCTGTTTGTTAGATGATGGAGCTTTGCAGTTCCGTTCTAGGTTATGTGTTCCTGTCGATGCTGACATTAGGAAGACTATTTTAGAGGAGGATTACAGAACTTTGTATATAGTTCATCCTGGCAGTACGAAAATGTACAGGGATCTGCGAGAGTTTTACTGGTGGAGTGGTATAAACAAGGAGATTGCCAAGTATGTAGCGTAATGTCTGATGTGCCAACTAGTAAAAGCTGAGCACCAGAGGCCAGAAGGGCAGTTGCAACCGCTATTTATCCTAGAGAGTGGAAGTGGGATCATATATCTATGGATTTTGTCTCAGGGCTGCCGTTGACATCGCATGGCTATAATGCAATTTGGGTGATAGTATATTGGTTGACTAAGACCGCCCATTTCCTACCTATCAAGATTAACCATTCCCTTAACCTTCTAATGGAGATATATGTTCTGGAGATAGTACATTCTAATGGAGATATATGTTCTGGAGATAGTACATTCTTGTGGAGTGCTTGTGTAATGACCTGCTTAAAAAACTGGGTTTTTTTATTTTTTATTTTTATACTATGATAATCTACATGCTCTGATACCATACTGGGGGTAAACCCAATCATTAATGAAATGAGGAATAGCTTCCCAAGAGGGGTGGGGGGGTGAATTGGATTCTTTTTAAATTTTAATGATTTTTAAGCTATTGATTTTAATTACTCAGAAAACAAGATATATAAACGATAACTACACTTAAAAATACTGAAATTTAAATTCACAAGTCAATTAATGAAATCAACGTAATTCAATCACTCAACCAAAAATATTAGAGCTTTAGTTGATTTTTTTGTAAACTCTTAGTATGCACTTTACTTGATCAAGATTTCTGCAGATTAACCAACGTACTCCCTTTTTGGGTTTCCGCAAATGATTAATCAAAATGTACTTTCTAAGTATCAAGTACCTTTGTTTCTTTCTCACTTAAGAATCTGCAACCTGCACATTTAAATCATACCACAATAGCAAGTAAATAATATAAAGTAAAGTAGAGAGAAAGACACAAGATTTTTACGAGCTTCGGCTTCAACACAGCCTACGTCCTCGCCTTTGGAAAAACACCAAAGGATTCCACTATATCAGTTCCGTTACCTGGTGGAACAATACCAATTTACAACCACTCCTTCTGTCAGGCTAAAGCCAGCCTTTCCAAACAATAAGCCCTTGTTTGGTCCAATGATTCAACAACTCTGAATCGTTTAAGAATGATGATAAAGAAATTTGTGTACAAAAGAGAACTCTCACAATAGAGTAGATTAGTACAATGATCAGCTCACTTATACTCCAAAGTAATTCAAATATAAGAAATTTGAAGCTCAACGCTTAGTATGAATTACCAAATGATTTTTCAAAGAAACTGAAAGATTCTGATTTTTTAAAGCTTTGCTTCAAAAATATAAATCAATATCAGATTAGAAACTTTAAGCACAAGAAAATTTTAGATCCTTTGAGAAATTTGAATACTTGAAAATCACTTGATCTAAAAACCTTTGAAAAGTAGCTTGATCTAAAACTTTGAAGATTGCTGGATCTGAAACTTTGAAGATTTCTGGATCTGAAACTTTTGAAGATTTCTGGATTTGAAACTTTTGAGAATTTTTGGATCTGAAACTTTTGAGAATTGCTTAATTTCAAAAACCTTTCAATATTGCCTCTATGATCATTATTTTAAACGTTTGAAGCTTTTGACTATTTATAGATGTTTTTAGAAGCCATCCATTACTCCCAAAGATTCCTAAAATTCATTACCAAAAATTTTGAAATAAATATGTTTAAAAACATGGTTTAAAAAATCGTCCCTTCTTAAGCCCTTTTTATTTATTAAAAAAACTTTTTAGATTATATATGTTTAAAAAATATATTTTTGATTTTCTATGAGCTTCAAACTACTTTATATTTGAGTTTAACCTTTGAAGTACTTACATTAAGAACATCCTAAAATATAATTCTTTAATCTTCAATCTTGTTCTTCCATCATCTTTGTTGTTTCAATCTTTTATTTGAACTTTTCACCAGTATAATTTTATTCCTCATGCTCTTTGTAATCTATAAGCTTTTCTTTGTGTTCTTCAAGGATTTTTTATAATCCATAAACTATACTTGTGTTCTTCAAGAATTCTTTGTAATCCATAGGTTTTTTTATGCACTTGGGCTTTGTCACTTTCCTGAAAAAATTTTACTTGAAACATATTAAACATATCATTGATTTGTTATCATCAAAATAAGAATTGTAAGCCTTATTAGGCCAACAATCTCCCCCTTTTTGATGATAACAAATCGAGAGCAAAAATAATAAGATTTTAATATTCATGGCTCCCCCTATCAATAAGTATGATACAATTCATGTATGTAAGTCCAAAAGATAATCCATGAATAAACCATACATACACGTAAAAGATTCATCCATCCATTTAAAAGGTTTTACAAACCATTATATATCATATTTTTGCACTCACTTCTCTTAAACATTTTCTCCCCCTTTGGACATCAATCAAAAAGGAAAAAGAGAGACAAAAACAAAGAAATGCTACAAGTCAAAGTACTAGTTTTAGTAAACCAAAGATAGCCTAGTCGATAAAACTTGAATTACATAAAAACACATAAAAGTGATAGGTAAAGGCACATCAATAAGAGGCTTCCAATTTGTGAACAATGAGTTTCTATGGATTTAACCTTCTCTTGCAAAGTACTGAGGCCAGATTTCATACCATCACTAAATGTCATGTAATGGTTAAAAAATGGAACAAACCATGATGGAGTATCTAGATCAGGCTAAACTAAAGGTGTGTGGATAGATGATGAAGAAGGTGGTGGTGCAGATGAGACATTCCTATGTCCTTTATGGAACCACCCTTGAGGAGAATTTTTATAGCCCATCCATCTTAGAACGGTGTCAGAAAAGATATCATAGTACGTCATGCTAGTAAAGTTGAATGATGGAGTTAAAACATTAAAATGAGCGAAAAGCATATTCATCATTCTCGCATATGGTAGGACAACACGGGGAGCATCAACTTTCATGATAATCCACTGAATGATCAAACTTGGAAGATCCATCTTCTTCCCATTGAGGATGCACCGCATTACAAAACAATCCAGAAATGAAATGTGATCGTGAGAACCAAATCTTGGTAAAATGTTGTTTGTAATAAGCTTGCGCAAAATGAGGGCTGTCAAACTAAGCTGCTTATAAAGTGGAGGATGACCAAAGTTTACTGGAGTGTTAGTCATAACCAGTGGCAAAAACTCTTGTGGTGTAAAACCTTGAGCCATAATTTATTGCTTCTCAATAATATGAATCTCAAAATCCCTTGGCTTAATTCGAAGAATCATTCCCAAAGATATGGGATTTAGATGGATGTCTTTCCCAAGAAATTTTTTTTTGATTCCATTATCGCATTGCTCTATGTTTGCATAAAAAATATGCACAACATTGGGATAATAGCCTTTAGCTTGGTAGGTAAAAAATTTATCCCATCCAATGTTCTTGAAAAGTTCCAAGATTTCAGGAAAATCAGAATTGAAGAATGTTACGTCCAGTACCTTACCTAATATCAGTTCAGCTGAAGAAATTTGATTTCTGTAAAGGTGCTTGGCGTGTGGAGTGACCAACCATTTCTCCACCTCATCGTTATTTATTCTTGTGGAAGAGGAAGATCCTTTAACACTAACGGATTTTGATCTAGGCATGTTTGGATGAAGAAGAAAATCAAAGAAACTCTAAAGTTAAGCTCGGTGTTTGTGTGGAGGAAGGATTTGATACGAGGTTGCAAGATGCTTTAAGCAAGATTTGTGTATGGAAAGTGATGGAGACGAAGGGTTTTAGAGAGAAAAAATGAATGGTCAGGCGCCTGGTGGGTTTTAAAATGACTTAAAATAGGGTTTTAAATCCTATTCGCTGCGAGGCAGTCACCTGCTTTAATGTGGCAGGCGCCTGTCTTTGTGGAATTTTGAAAGACAGTAGCCAGGCAGGCGCCTGGTACCCTGGTGGCAGTCGCCTGCCAACCAGAACAATTTCTAGATTACTTCACGACTGTGAAGCATGCCCAATTCTGTTCTTATAAATATGAATCTTTCTTCCGACAAAGGTTTTGTAAAAATATCTGCTAATTGATCATGTGTATTTACAAATTCTAGTACTATATCTTCATTTTGTACATGATCTCACAAGAAATGATGTCTTATATCGATGTGTTTTGTTCTTGAGTGAGATACTGGATTTTTTTAAATATTAATAGCACTTGTGTTATCACATTTGATAGGGATAGTTTGATATTGTATTTGAAAATCTTTTAACTGTTGTTTCATATATAATGTTTGAGCACAACAACTTCCTGCAGTAATATATTCTGCTTCTGCTGTGGATAATGCTACAAAATTTTGTTTCTTTGAAGACCATGAAACTAGAGAATGTCCTAGAAAATGACACTTTCCATTTGTGCTTTTTCTATCTATTTTACATCCAGCAAAGTCTGTGTCGAAAAAACTAATCATTTCAAATCCAGATTCCTTTGGATACCATAAACCTAGTTCAAGTGTACCTAGGAGATACCTAAGAATTCTTTTGACTGCTGTTTGATGTGATTCCTTTGGGGCTGACTGAAATTTTGCACACATACATTCACTAAACATAATATCTGGCCTACTTGCTGTTAAATAGAGTAGGCTTCCTATCATTCCTCGATAGTGCTTAGTATCAACTTGTTTCCCTTTTTCATCTTTGTCAAAACTAGTTGAAGTACTCATAGGAGTTCCTATGGGTTTACTTTCTTCCATATCAAACTTTTTTAACATGTCTTTAATGTATTTAGTTTGATTTATAAAGATTCCATTTTTTTCTTGTTTGATTTGTAATGCAAGAAAGTAATTTAATTCTCCCATCATACTCATCTCAAACTCTTTTTGCATACATGTGGCAAATTCTTTACATAAATCTTTATTTGTAGCTCCAAATATAATATTATCCACATATATTTGAACTAATAACAAATCTTTATTTTTAGTTTTAATGAATAAGGTACTATCAACTTTTCCTCTTGTAAATTCATTTTTAAGTAAGAATTTACTTAATCTCTCATACCAAGCTGTTGGAGCTTGTTTCAAACTATAAAGAGCTTTTGTCAATTTGAATACATGGTTTGGATTTTTAGAATTTTCAAACCCTGGAGGTTGTTTGACATATACTTCTTCATTCGTATATCCATTAAAAATGCACTCTTCACGTCCATTTGATATAGCTTAAAATCCTTATAGGCTGCATAGGCTAAAAGCATCCTAATCGCTTCCATCCTTGCCACAGGTGCAAAAGTTTCATCATAATCAATTCCTTCTTCTTGATTATATTCTTGTGCCACTAAACTAGCTTTATTTCTCACAACAACTCCATTTTCATCCTTCTTATTTCTAAACACCCATTTAGTTCCTATAATTGATTTATCTTTGGGTTTTGATATTAGTTCCCATACTTGACTTCTTTCGAATTGATTTAATTCCTCTTGCATAGCTATAATCCAAGAGTCATCATTTAAGGCATCTTCAATATTTTTTGGTTCATGTTGGGATAAGAAAGCATAATGTTTGCAAATATTTTTTATTGAGGCTCTAGTGGTTATTCCTTTTGATGTTTCACCAAGAATTTGTTCTTTTGGGTGATTTTTGTCATATTTCCACTCTTTAGGAAGTTTCAGTTTCTTTGAAAGGTTTTCATTTAATGCATCATTGTTCTTTTCTTCTTTTATTTCAAGAACTTCTTCCTTTTGTGAAGTGACTTCTTTTTCATCATTCATATCTTTAATGTTATAATGATTTGATTCATCAAAAGTTATATGAATTGATTCCATAATTGTAGAAGTTCTTTTATTATAAATACTATAAGCTTTACTATTTGTAGAATAACCTAAGAAAATACCTTCATCTGATTTTGCATCAAATTTTCCTAGATCATCTTTAGTATTGAATATAAAGCATTTACAACCGAATACATGAAAGTAGGATATATTTGGTTTTCTATATTTCTAAAGTTCATGTGGTGTTTTATCTATTTTTGATCTTATTGATACTTTATTTACAATATAACATGCTGTATTCACAGCTTCTGCCCAAAAATATTTAGGTAGACTCTTTTTATTGAGCATTGTTCTTGCCATTTCTTGCAAAGTTATATTTTTCCTTTCAACAACTCCATTTTGTTGTGAAGTTCTAGGTGCAGAGAAATTGTGAGTTATTCCATGTTCATTACAAAATTTATCAACTTCCTTTTTTTTAAACTCCCTTCCTTGGTCACTTCTAAAGCTTGTTACATTATAGCCTTTCTCATTTTTTAGTTTCTTGCATAAGGTTATTAATTGGTTACAAGCTCCATCTTTGTTTGCTAAAAAGATTACCCAAGTAAATCTTGAAAAATCATCTACTATTACAAAAGCATATTATTTTCCACCTAAGCTTAAGGTTCTTGTTGGACCAAACAAGTCTAAGTGTAGGAGTTCTAGGGGTCTCTTGGTGGATATGAATTTTTTTCTTTTTAAAACTTGTTTTTACTTGTTTTCCCTTTTGACAAGCATCACACATCTTGTCTTTTACATACTTAATGTTTGGTAATCCTTTTACAAGATTTTTCTTAGATAATTTAGATAGTAGGTCCATGCTAGGATGTCCTAATTTCCTATGCCATAACCAACTTACTTCATTCATAACTGTTAAACGAGTTATGTTTTGATTTGCTATTTTCTCAAGATTTATACAGTAAACATTATTTATTCAATGAGCCATAAATAAGGTTTCTTTATTTTTGGGGTTCTGGATAACATATTTTTCTTTCATGAACATTACTTCGAACCCTTTATCACTTAATTGACTAATACTTAAACGATTATGTTTTAATCCTTCTACTAATAACACATTATCTATAGTGAGTGAAGGTTCTTTACCAATTTTACCTATACCGACAATTTTACCTTTGGCATTGTCGCCCAAGGTGACGTATCCCCCATCCTTTTGTTCTAAGGTAGTGAACTTGGTCTTGTCACCGGTCATATGTCTTGAGCATCTGCTGTCCAAGTACCATTTGTCCGTTGTCGTTGTTGTCCTAAGACAAACCTATAATGAGGGACACTATGTGTTAGTTTTTGGAACCCAAATTCTTTTGACTTTTATTGTTTTACTGTTAGTTCCATTATTTGTTTTCCATTCTCCTTGGACTTTAACATATTTTTTCTTTAATGGGCAATTAAACATTATATGACCTTTAGTCTTGCACATATAGCAAGTGGTGTGTTCATGTTTGTTATTTGATGAAGTGCTAGCATAAAACCTAGCTTCCTCATTAAAGTATCCCATGTATAGCTTTTTGTTCTTTTTATTTGTTTTACCATTGTAGTCTATTCCTTCTTTGTTTCCATGAAGCCTTTGCTGTCCAATCATCTTTTCAAAGTTCTCTTTACCTTTAGTAAAGTGATAGATAATCTTTTCCTTATCCTTAACTATATTTTTGAGTTCATTTATTTCTAAATCTTTCTTATTGAAACCATCTATATGAGTTTTATCTAATTCTTGTTTTATTTCTTCTTCCAGCTTCTTAATATAAGTATTTCTTTCTTCTTCAATAACTTTGAATGATTCTAGTTGCATTACTAGTTCTTGATTCTGATCTTTCAAAGTTATATTTCTTTTAGACACTTTTATAAATCTTTTATGTAGTGAAAATAATTCAGTTTGTAATTCCTTGTAAGAAGGCAAACTGTCACATGACTCATCACAAGACACATTTTGAGATTCTGTTGAAGAATAATAAGAATTTACCTCTTCATCATTTGCCATGAAGCATATATTTGCCATCTCTTATTCACTTGATTCAGTTTTAGTTTCGCTGGAGCTTGAGTCGTCCCAAGTAGCTTTCATTACTTCATTCTTTTTCTTCTTGTCTTTCTTGAACAATGGACACTCCGGTTTAATATGTCCTGGCTTTTTGCAGTGATAACAAATTGGTAATTCATTCTTACCTTTATTTTCTTTCCTACTGGTATCTCCTTTTTCAGTTTTCTTTTTGTAGAATTTTCTAGGAAACCTTTTATTTCTTCTATCAAATTTTCCTAGTCTCTTAGTAATGAATGCCAATTCATCTTGAGCTAGGTCACTTGTTTCGCTTTCTTCTTCACTAGAGCTATGGCTAGATGCCTTTAGAGCTATGAATTTTTTATGCTTTGGTTCGGGGTTTCTTTCTGTCAGTGCCATTTCATATGTAAAAAGTGAACCTATAAGTTCATCCAAAGACGTAGTCTTAATGTTTCTACCTTCCGTGATAGCTGTGGCCTTTGGTTCCCAAATAGAGGGTAGACCACTTAGAATTTTCTTAATCATTTCATATGTAGTATAGGTTTTTCCTATGGCACTTAAAGAGTTTATTATGTGGGTAAATCTGGTGTACATGCTTGATATTGTTTCTTCAGAATTCATTTTGAAGGCTTCGTATTCACTTGATAGCATATCTATCCTATTGTCTCTAACATTGATGGTTCCGTCGTAAGTTACTTCTGACTTATCCCAAATTTCCTTAACTGTTTTGCAAGCCACAACTCGATTAAACTCATTAGCATCTAATGCACAATATAACGCATTTATAGAACTTGCATTTATCTGAAGCATTCTATAGTCTAAGTCTGTCATGTCTTTCTTTTCTTTTGTAATGTGTTTTCCATCAACTAACTTAGTGGGAATAAGATTTCCATCCATAACAACTTCCCAAGCTTTCCAATCCATGTGTTGGAGATATATTTCCATTCTCTTTTTCCAAAAAGTGTAATTGTGTCCACAAAAGATTGGTGGATGGGTTGAGGATTGTCCTTCACCAAAGGGTGCTACTCTAATGTTTGCCATTAGATCTTTTTATAGTTTCTTGTTAGGAATTTCTATAACTAGGCTCTGATACCAATTGAAATGAGGAATAGCTTCCCAAAAGGGGGGGGGGGGGTGAATTGGATTATTATTAAATTTTAATGATTTTTAAGCTATTGATTTTAATTACCTAGAAAACAAGATATATAAACGATAACTACACTTAAAAATACTGAAATTTAAATTCACAAGTCAATTAATGAAATCAACGTAATTCAATCACTCAACCAAAAATATTAAAACTTTAGTTGATTTTTCTGTAAACTCTTAGTATGCACTTTACTTGATCAAGATTTCCGCAGATTAACCAACGTACTCCCTTTTTGGGTTTCTACAAATGATTAATCAAAACGTACTTACTAAATATCAAGTACCTTTGTTTCTTTCTCATTTAAGAATCTGCAACTTGCACATTTAAATCATACCATAAAAGAAAGTAAATAATATAAAGTAAAGTAGAGAGAAAGACACAAGATTTTTATGAGCTTCGGCTTCAACACAGCCTACGTCCTCGCCTTTGGAAAAACACCAAAGGATTCCACTATATCAGTTCCGTTACCTGGTGGAACAATACCAATTTACAACCACTCCTTCTGTCAGGCTAGAGCCAACCTCTCCAAACAATAAGCCCTCGTTTGGTCCAACAATTCAACAACTCTGAATCGTTTAAGAATGATGATAAAGAAATTTGTGTACAAAAGAGAACTCTCACAATAGAGTAGATTAGTACAATGATTAGCTCACTTATACTCCAAAGTAATTCAAATATAAGAAATTTGAAGCTCAACGCTTAGTATGAATTACCAAATGATTTTTCAAAGAAAATGAAAGATTCTGATTTTTTAAAGCTTTGCTTCAAAAATATAAATCAATATCAGATTAGAAACTTTAAGCACAAGAAAATTTTAGATCCTTTGAGAAATTTGAATACTTGAAAATCACTTGATCTAAAAACCTTTGAAAAGTAGCTTGATCTAAAACTTTGAAGATTACTGGATCTGAAACTTTGAAGATTTCTGGATCTGAAACTTTTGAAGATTTCTGGATTTGAAACTTTTGAGAATTTTTGGATCTGAAACTTTTGAGAATTGCTTAATTTCAAAAACCTTTCAATATTGCCTCTATGATCATTATTTTAAACGTTTGAAGCTTTTGACTATTTATAGATGTTTTTAGAAGCCATCCATTACTCCCAAAGATTCCTAAAATTCATTACCAAAAATTTTGAAATAAATATGTTTAAAAACATGGTTTAAAAAATCGTCCCTTCTTAAGCCCTTTTTATTTATTAAAAAAAACTTTTTAGAGTATATATGTTTTAAAAAATATTTTTGATTTTCTATGAGCTTCAAACCACTTTATATTTGAGTTTAACCTTTGAAGTACTTACATTAAGCACATCCTAAAATATAAGTCTTTAATCTTCAATCTTGTTCTTCCATCATCTTTGTTGTTTCAATCTTTTATTTGAGCTTTTCACCAGTATAATTTTATTCCTCATGCTCTTTGTAATCCATAAGCTTTTCTTTGTGTTCTTCAAGGATTCTTTGTAATCCATAAACTATACTTGTGTTCTTCAAGAATTCTTTGTAATCCATAGGTTTCGTTATGCACTTGGGCTTTGTCACTTTCCTGAAAAAATTTTACTTGAAACATATTAAAGATATCATTGATTTGTTATCATCAAAATAAGAATTGTAAGCCTTATTAGGCCAACAATTAACCTAAGCAGCAAGATGCAAAAATCACATAACATTCATAAACATAGGTAAATATATACAATACCATACAATACCAGAGTACTAACATGTTTCCCAAAATATACACGTATATATGTTCCCCAAAATACCCTCAACTATGCTGGAATATACAAAAATCCTCCACAATACTCACTTCATTGTCAAGGCACTACTGAAGCCCCTCCATCTGCGAGCCTGGTCTGTTCGCCTACCTGGATCACCTGAAAATGATTCAACACTAGGATGAGCCAACGCTCAGTAAGACGAAATATGCTATTACTAGTGTGTGGCAAATAAGCTATAGTATTATGAAAATCTGTTTTCATATAATCATATATAACTGGGTACGTAAGTACAGTACAAGTAATAAAATACACCACCCTTTCCATGTTGCTTAACATAACAATATAGTAGGTTACTATTCAAAATACTTCTAGTGTAAATAAGTATGTTCCTTGTTTCTGTAAATCTGTATGTATGTAATAGTAACTGAAAACTTTCCCTGTAGATAACTGTGTGTTATGATTTAACCCCTTATGACAGGGTTGTGCGGCCCGTAGGCGGGATCTACACTGGCTGGCCGACCAGGGTAAATCACTATACTCTATCGGTCTGATCTACCCACCTCAACCCATATCTGATGAGGAGCCTATCCACGTCAAGTGCCTAGGTGATCGACCTACTACCACGTATTATCTAAATAGGTGGTTGCACTCATAACATAACATAATATCTGTAGCAATGGTACCGTGCTCTGTAACTGCATGGTCCAACAAGGTCTGATACTATATAATATGTCTCTATATACAACTATCTGATTTACCATGATTTTGAAATAACCGTAATAACCATGATACTGAATAAACTGTAACTGTAATTCATACGTCATAATATTGAGAACTGTATAATCATAACATTGAAACTGCATAATCATAATACTGAAATTCGTATAATCATGGTACTGAGATTCGTATAATCATGGTACTAGAATTCGTATAATCATGATACTAAAATTCATAAAATCATGGTACTGAAATTCATAAACATATCTCCATACTATATTCATATTCTCAAGCCACACCATACTTTAATACATAATTTTCATAATTTAATAAACTGTATAATATTTTAAAAATACCTAGCATAGCATATTTTCCTTACCTGACTGCTGGAAAGCCCCTATGGTTTACTGGCCTAACACCCGCAGGGCTTCCTACACAACACCTTGAAACAACATTTTCTAGAACAAAATATCAGTATTTCTTCGCCTACATCATTTCCTATAACTATCGTAAGGCCAAAAATGGACTAAAAGGCCTTACCCTGAATTTGGGATGAAATCCAACTTTTGTTTCACCAACGATCTGCTCTGGCAAACTTGCAGAGAACTTCGCCAGGAGTGTCGTGGTGGCTTCAGATCATCGATCCGGTGACTGGTGGGGCCAAAATCGAAGAGAGAAGTGAGAGTGTCCGTAGGAGAGAGAGAGGAGACTGAAATTTGAATAAAAATCCGAGTTTGCTCTATTTATAGGACCAGATTCTTCGACGAGACACGTTACCTCGTCGACGAGTCCTTCAGTAAATTCGTCGATGAACCCGACCCTTCGTCGACAAAATTCAGAGTAGCTCAAATCCGTCTCTCGGTATTTTTTTGTCGACGAAATCTTGCCTTCGTCGACGAGGTCCTGAAGACCTTCGTTGACGAACCCCTGTATTCATTGATGAGTCCTGGAAATTCCTTGAAATTATTATTATTATTATTATTATTATTATTATTATCTCCAAAATGCAATGTTAAAATAATATTATTCTTCAGGTCACTGCATTCTCCCGTCACAAAATTTCGTCCTCGAAATTTACTGTCTGTATTCCCTTCTATCATCCCATAAGGCAAAATGGTCTACTTATTTTATTACCTGTCCTCACTTATGGCGGAGGAATACCGTGGTTACATGGGTAGTTTTGGGAGATTACAACCATAAAGGAAAATTTCTCTTAAAACCAAAATACTACATAACCTATGCTCTACATTACAATTACACTGGACTCAAAAAAATAAAATTACCATCTTAGTATATACATTAATACTATAATTCATTAAATAAATAGGGATATTTTCGTCTGATTTCATCTTCAAGCTCCTATGAGGCTTCCTTAATCACGTGGTTTCTCCGTAGAACTTTTACCAGTTGAATCTTCTTGTTGCCCAATTCTTGTTCTTTCCTATCTGAGATCTATACAGGAGCTTCTTCATATGATGAAGCCTCATTGTTCCTGTTTCCATTTTCCTCCCTCTTTATTATTAAAATAATATTATTCTTCGGGTCACTACAGCCTGTGTCTATAGTGTGAGATTGAGACCCGCATTTCACGTCACGTTTTTGGAAGAGTTTGCAGGAAGCTTTAGGGTCTCAATTATCGTTTAGCACGACATTCCATCCTCAGTCAGATGGACAGACTGAGAGGACGATATAGATATTAGAAGATATGCTTCGAGCATGCATACTGGACTTTGGGGGTAGTTGGAGTTAGTTCATGCCGCTGGTAGAATTCACGTATAATAACAGTTATTAGGCCAACATTGGTATGACTCCATTTGAGGCATTGTATGGTAGGAGATGCCGATCTCCATTATATTGGGATGAGATGGGTGAGCGGTGAGTTGTGGGACCAGAGCTTGTGCAGTAGACATATGATAAAGTTCGGCTCATTAGAGATAGAGTTAGTGCAAATCAGAGCTGACAGAAGAGTTATGCCGATAATCATCGCAGGAAATTAGAATTTGATATTGGTGATCATGTATTTTTGAAGATAGCTTTATTAAAAGGGGTTATGAGGTTTGGAAGAAAGGGTAAACTTAGTCCTAGGTTTGTCAGTCCGTTTGAGATTCTAGAGAAAGTAGGGCTGGTTGCCTCTAGGTTAGCTTTACCACCTACGTTATCCAGGATGCGCGACATATTCCATGTTTCCATGTTCATGAAATACGTTCCAGACCCTTCTTATATAATCAGTTATGGTGAATTAGAGCTTAGTGATTCACTATTCTATGAGGAGGTGCCAGTATAGGTTCTGGATAGAAGAGAACAGGGATTACGTAATAAGAAGATTCCTCTGGTAAAGGTTCTATGGAGGAATCATACAGTAGAAGAGGCTTGTTAGGAGCTCGACGAACAGATCAGACAGAAATACCCACAATTTTTCCAAGAAGTTCAGATATAATTAGGAAAATATAAGTAAATATGTAGTATTTATTTTGCAGGTACATGTAATAGTTTAGTTATGAATGGATTTTTAGTTTTGAGAGAATTTTATTTTAATTTATATATGTAATCTCTCAGAACTTGAAATGTAACCACGGTATTCCTCCGCCATAAGTGAGCGTAAGTAATAAAATAAGTAGACCGTTTTGCCTTTAAGGGATGATGAGTTATATGAATAGTAAATTTCGAGAACGAAATTTTATAAGGAGGGGAGAATGTAATGACTCGAAAAATAATGGTATTTAAATAATAAGAGAGGAAAATAGAAATAGTGAAAAGGGGGCAGCAAGCATTCGTTGACGACGTGGCATTTTGGGCTAGTCGACGAGGGTGCACTTCGTTGACGAGAAGATACCGAGATGGTGTTTTGGCGATTTTGAATTTCTTCGACGAGGGGTGAGAGTTCTTCGATGAAGTGCGTTGTTGACCTCGTTGACAAGGTGACATGGGTCATCGACAAAGGCCAGTGTATAAATAAGCCTAAACCTCATTTTTAACTGAAAATTGAGTGAAAATTCCGCTTTCTCTCCTCACTTCGTCCCTCCTTCCTTCTCTCTAAGATCTCGCGCTGGATTCTCACCGGTTCGATGATCTGAAGCCACAACGACGCTCCTGGGAAAGTTCTCTGCAAACCTACCAGAGTGGATCGTCGGTGGAGCTACTTTGGAATTCACCCCTAGTTTAAGGTAAGATCTTTTTATTCAAAATTTGGTCTTTCCATAGTTATAGGAAATGTTGTATACAAAGAAATACTGAAGTTTAGTTCTGAGAGATATTGGTTTCAGGGTGTTGAATGGGGAACCCTGCGAGTGCAGTACAAGTATATTTTAGGGGGTTCTTCTCAGAAATCAGGTAAGGGAATAAAGCAAAGCAGTCATTTTCCATGCAAATTATTATTATTTATCATCAAATTAATTTTGAAGAAGCATGTATTATATATTTAAGTAGATTGGTAAAATTGCATATTTGAGAAAATACTGCTATTATGTTGAGATGTATAAATATTATGAAATATGATTTTAAAATAGAATGTATGGTTTTATTCAGCATTGTGTGACATGAATATTATTTTATATGGAAAGTATTATGTTATGGCAATTTTACGAATAAGGTATGTTTTCAAAAATTATGAAATGATGCAGTACATTATGGTTTCAAAATACATGATAAATGACTTATTTATTCAGAATGATATGTATGAAATGTTTGGCGCAAGGCCGTGACTGATAGTCAGCACAAGGCCGTGTATTATGTATGATTTCGGGGCAAGGCCATATTTATGAATGTTCGGCGCAAGGCCGTATGTACGTATGTATGTACGTATGTATGCTATTTTAGAAAATGTTATCAATCTACTTATATTTGACAAGTATATTATCATGTATTATATGTTATTAGAACTCGGATGATAGTTCAGGTCAGTTATAGGAGCGTGGTACCGTAGCTATACAGATCAGATTATTATGTTCAGACTTGTGCTAACCACCCCTGCTTGTAGAGGGGGTGGGAGATGGACAGTCGACGTGGCTTTCAGTGTCGATTTGTAGACGTCCACCTGGCAGTTCGGACTAGGGTGTGGTGGGCCCATCATACTTACAGACATTTTTGACTCGACAATGGTCGGATAGCCATTGTCGGGTCTCGCCTTCGGGCTGCACAACCTATCACGGGGGGTAATACATGACATCAACTAGCTATTCATCCTAGGTAAATTACAATATTATCAATTATATCAGACATTTCATGATTAGTATGACTTATTAGAAATTATGAAAGTATATGATTATTCAGTATGTTTTGATGAATGTTTTCTAGCATATGAAATGTATTGTATATGTATCATAGCACTAAATATTCATGTTGCCACACAGCTGTATTTAGTTTATTTTCCCTTACTGAGAAGTGTCACACCCCCCAAACTTAAATAATTTTTAGGAAACCTAGAAAGACCAATGGATCGAGGCCGCCGTTGAGATATGTTGATACTACCCCGCTAGGAGGGTAGGTTTTGATCTAGGGATATGAAATTTATGTTGTGAGTTCCTAGGTATGTAAATATTTTTGTATTTTTGGAGATTGTATATAAACAGAGTATTTTGGGAATGTAGCTGATTCTAGTATTATGTATTTTACGGTTATGAGAATGTCATTTATATTTACTCCTGCTTAGGTTTTCGCTGTGAATGTCAGATGTGTCCCCGTTACCCATGGGTTCGGGTTGACCTTATTATTAAATATGTTTTATTATATGATAAGATAAGCAGGTCATTACATAATACCTCAAACACTCCTCATTACAAATAAACAATTGTTCATTATGCTTCCTTGGGTGTGCTTGAATCCTTTCCGAGCGAGTGTCCATTTGATCTTTCCTATTTGAACTTCTACTTGATCTGATCTTTGCCTTTTATTCAGTACTTCATGTATGAGTACTTGTACTAAACACGATATGAAAAGATAGGAAAACACTAGGAACAACAAATAGGTTAATATCATCAAAACATACAAACCATGATTATGTAGCCCCCAGGGCTAACAATCTTGCTCTTTTTTATGACGTCTAGCCTATTACTATTTTACTTAATCTTTACATATGTGTTTATACTTACCATAGGTTAACATGCAGAGATTTGTTCTCCTAGAACCACAAATGGGTTGTTATCATCAAAACATGACAATTAAGATCATGTAGCCACGAAGGCTAACAATTTTAATGTCCAACGGTTACGTAATGACCATATTTTGAAAATGCCTATAAATACTTGGCCAAATCACTTTGCAAAAGTTAGAGAAATACATTGAAAGCTTGATTGATTATTCTTTGGTTCTTTCTCACATTTTACACTCTATTTCAAAGATCAAATTCATTTTCTCCTACTCTTTCTTTTGTAAAATCTTGGGGTTATACAAGTAAGTTTTGAGCATTTATTCAATTCATATAACTTACTTGAAGAGCTTCTTGTTATTGATATTTCAAAGTTCAAATCTTGAAGAAATCATTTTAAATTTCTCTCACACTCTTTCATTTTGAAAACTCTATTTGGAGAAATTCTTTGATTTATATTTGATAGCTTTGAGCATATATTCATCGATATATACTTGCTTGAAAAGGCCTCTTTCTTTTAATTTTACAAAAGGTCAATCTTGAGGAAAATCATTTTCCTAACTCTTAGTTTTTATGTGAAAAATATTTTGAGAGGAAAAACCCTAACTCTACTGAGCTTCATTTTATAAATCATTTGAGAGTGGATAGAGTTTTTTAATTTGTACAACTTGGCTTTAGTAGAAGCATTTCCTTGTACAAAAAATTTGTTTTTCAAATTGTATCCTTGCGGTTCAGGTAGTGAACCGTGCTAAGTGAGGGTACATTACTTAGGGAGGTGGCTCCGCCTAGAAGGAGTGGTATACTGTGTGATCTGTACTAAGTGAAGGTACATCACTCATAGAGGAAGGCTCCACCCTATTAAAGGAGTGGTTTACGATTCGCATTGTGAACCATACCAAGCATGGGGTATCACTTAGAGAGGAGGGCGATTCGCATTTACGATTCATATTTGAAGGAGTGTGTAATGGTTTTGCTCTGCTCGGTTAAGGGAGCAGGTTAGTGGAATCCTTGGGGAATTTTCCCAAGACAAGGACATAGCCGGGTATAGCCAAACCTCGTTAAAATCTCGATGTCAATCTCTCTCTCTCTCTCTCTCTCTCTCTCTTTCTTATCTTATTTAAATTTCCGCGCTTGTATGATTGCTCTTATTGTTGTGATTATTTTTTCATACACGCATTAATCTTGATTGGGATATTGTTTGGTGAATCGATTAAAATTATTTGCGAAAGTTTTTAAAATTCCAATTCACCCCTTATTGGGATTACACCATTCCTCTCATATTGGGTCGAGGTTTGTTACTTTATACCATCGGTTCATGATTTAGTTATAATCATTGGGTCAAGGTTGGTTACTTTATACCTTCAGTTCATGTTTCATTTATAAACATTGGGTATGGGGTTTCTATCAAAAATCTGAATTTTAACTTTCTTGGGCAAGTATTCCAATATTGTTTATTGGGTCTCAACGCATGTCGATTGAGGTTCATAACATTCATTCCTTTAATGGAGCAAAACACAATGAATAAATCAAAGCATAACATTATGTAAAGGGCATAAACATATAATAAAAAACATTGTAATAAATGACATTATCGGTTCATCGACACTAACACTAATCCTAATTGAACATTAATGATGAGAATTGACAAGCACCATTAAAGGATCCATTGCAAGTTCCAGATGAGCCAATCACAAGGTCAAGAGCTAAGAAGATCAAGGAAGCAATGTAAGGATTGGTGCAATCCACTTGGTCCGAGTATGAAAATTTATCAAGCGAGAGCCCAATATTCAAGAAGGGCTTTGAAAGAAGAAGAACTAGCTTTAATCCACGATATAAGCTATAGAGGGGGGCGGCATAGCCTAGTGGTTTAGTGTAGACCTTTTATTTTAATAAGTATAGGTGTGTGAGCCTATTTTATGTTTATTAGTTATAGATGTTTAGGGTTATGTTATTTGAATTTGAATTTGAATTTAAATGGAGGGGTTTATAAATAGACATGTAGCCATATTCTACAGAAGTTAAACATTGAATAAAATTGTGAGGTTTTGTTTCTTCTATTGGTTCTTCAGAGAACTTTTGAACTTATCAAAGATTCTTCCTTGTAGCGTTCAAATTTTATACTTTCGGTTCGTGATTTAATTATAATCATTGGGTCGAGATTTGTTACTTCATACCTTCGGTTCGTGTTCCATTTATAAATGTTGGGTCTGGATTTTCTATCAAAATCTAAATTTTTAGCTTTCTTGGGCAAGTATTCCAATATTGATTGTTGGGTCTCAACATGTGTCAGTTGAGGTTCGCATCGTTCGGTATAAGAGCTTAGGCTCTAAAAAAAGGTTTACTATCATTTTATCCTTTTTTTCTTGTTATCATCCTATCTTGTTCCGTTTGTGTTCATTATTCCTTGTTCTTGTGATGTTCACCAAGTTAACAAAAAAAAAAAAAAAAAGACGTTAGAAAAGAAAATAAAAAAAAAGACATCAGAAAATAAAAGAACGAAAGAAAAAAAAGTGATATTGAAGCAATAGATACTATCATTCACCGCACTTATCAAAGTTAATTTTTTTCTTGAATCGTGACTTGTGTAGTTTCATTTCTCTAAAAAAAATCTGATTTTTGTGCTCTTCCTTTAATTCATTGTTCTATAATATTCTCTTGCCATTGATATTGGTTATACTACAAGTTAAATTCCTTGATCAAGTTTATTAGTTTAATAAATAATTGAAAAGGAAAAACTATGAGTGGAAAAAGGTAAGAGAGTGTGAAACTAATATCAAGAAAAAGCAAATTTAAGAGTAAAACACGAGTGTAAGTTACATAATTTGAGTGCAAACACGTGAGAGAGTGTTTTGAGGAAATATTTTTAACATTTCTCTATATTTTCAAAATATGTCTTCCAAGGGCATCACAACAAATAAAGAAGGAAGGGAGGAGTCGTCTTTCGTGTTGCAAGCAATGCAACAACAACTTGAACGCATGAACGTGGTGTTTAATGAGATTTAGGATCAGATGGATAGGCAAGACGCTATTATTGCTACTTGGTGTGAGGGGCGTTCCTAAAGAGTCCCTAATGCTAAATCAAGAAACGCGTGCACACGTGGATGATTCCGACAACGACCATAAGGATGAGTTCAAAGATGAAGAGGATCAAGCTTCATTGAACAGTGAGAACAGGTTCATACCAAGGGGGGAAAGGCCTGGTAGAGATTTTCGAAGAGATTCAAGATGGTGAGATGGGATCGATAGAAACCTAGGAAACATCAAAATGAAGATACCACTGTTCCAAGGAAAAATAATCTTAAAGCTTACTTAAAATGGGAGAAGAAGGTGGAGTTAATTTTTAATTGCCTCAACTACTTCGAGGATAAAAGGGTAAAACTCGCTATCATTGAGTTTACTGACTAAGCAATTATATGGTGGGATTAACTTGTGATGAACATGAGGAAAAACCATGAGAGGTCTATTGAGACGAGGGAGGAAATGAAGGCCATCATGAGGAGGTGATTTTTCCATAGTCACTACTATAGGGACTTGTATCAGAAATTACAATGTCTAACTCAAGGCAATAGGAGTGTGGATGACTACTACAAGGAGATGGAGATTGCCATCATTTGGGCTATTTTGGAGGAGGATAGAGGAGCTACAATGGCGAGGTTTTTGAATGGGTTGAACCAGGACATTGCCAATGTGGTGGAGTTGCAGCACTATATGGAGTTGGACGACATGGTGCACATGGCAATAAAGGTGGAATGACAGCTTAAATGGAAAGGAACTCAGTCATTTCAAAATTCGGGCTCTTCTACTTCATGGAGGTCAAATTAGAGGAAAGAAGAAGGGGCTGTTTTAAAGTCCAAAACTGAACCACAAAAAAGGAGAGATGAAATTTCCATTGTCAACAAAGGTAAAACCAAATCCCAAACTTGTAATCGTGATATTAAGTGTTTTCGTTGCTTAGGAGTAGGTCACATAGCTTCACAATGTCCAAATAAGAGGACTATGATCGCACATGTTGATGGAGAGCTGGAAACCAAAAGCGAGAGTGATAATGACCAAATACCACCGCCTGAGGATGCTTATGACGATGATGTGGAGTGTCTAGTGGAGGGTGAGTCATTTGTGGCTACGCGTGTGTTGACTTTTTGAGTCTGATCCCTGTTTTGATTATAACAAACAACAAGCATCTCATTTGTGCATTGTGTGTGAACAAGTTTACATCTTAGGAAGCAGAAGTGATGGATGCCTAATGGAAGCCGTAAGAGCGCCTAAACGAGCAGACCCCGACATATTCCATGGTGTATTCGAGGAGCAAAAGCGTGAAGACTTGTTTAATTTTTGGGTTGTAATAGTAATTAGGGATTAATTGTGCATGCATTAAATATGATTTTATTGAAACTCAAATATGTCCTTAGATTGACCATAGGACCGCCAAGAAACATGAAAAACTTTTTTTATAAAATTTCTAACTTATAAAAATGTTTTAAAATGGTTTTGAAGTTAAAAGAAGGCAAAAACTAATTTTTACAAAGGGGTTAGTTGACCGGCCAGCCAACCAGACAATATAAATAAGCATTTTTCTCAATCTATAACTTCTTATCTTAACAAGTGTTCAACATGAAAGTTGTGGGATTTTCTCTTAACTTTCTATTGGTACTAAGAAAATCTAATTTGGAGTCATATAGAAAAAGTTATGGCCAAAAAACTGAAAGGTGTATGTAGTAGAAAAATTCCCTTCATGTTTCTTTCGTCTCATTGATGGGCATTTTTCTCAATTCACAACTTCTTATCTTAAAAAAGGTGTTTAATATAAAATTTGTTGGATTTTCTCTTAACTTTATGTTGATATAAATAACGTCTAATGTGGAGTTCTATAGTGAAAGTTAGTCCAAAAAATTTAAGTGTGTTCGCGCATAAAGTGCCCCAATGGGGCAAAAGCGGCTAGTTTTTCAAAATATAATATTATATCTTCCCCCAGTGGCCATAAAACAGCTCGTTTTGGTTTTAGTCTATAAATATCAACCCCATGCACTTGTAAAAATTGAAAAAAACTCCTTGGGAATATACTTGCTTATTAATTGTTTCTCCCTCATTTTTTATACCCTTTTGTGCTTTAAATTTCATATTTCTCCTACTATTTCATTTTGAAAATTCTTCTTGGGAGAAAATATTGTGGGTTATTGAAGAAAGCTTTGAGCACATATCAACTCATATATTCATGCTTCAAAGGCTTCTTTTTTCTTGAGGTAATTTTGTTTTAAAAGGCTTAAGCATATATTATCTTTCGTATGTATATATATTGTGCTTAATAGCCCTTTTATTTTCATGTTTTCCAAATACCAAAGTTTCTCCTCTACTCTTCATTTAAAAATCTTTTGGGAAAAAAGGCCTGAGCATATATATTCAAGTTCATATATATATATATATATATATATATATATATATATATATATATATATATATATTGCTTGATAGCCTTTGTATTATTATCA